>NC_047139.1:2073142-2171172 GCF_009829125.3 Periophthalmus magnuspinnatus | reverse complement strand
TTATTCTGTAAAGCACTTTGAATTACCTTGTGTACGAATTGTGCTATACAAATAAATTTGCCTTGCCTTGCCTTATTGTTATTTTCACTATTATTATTAGTATTAGTTTTTTTTTTTCTCTCTCCTCAGTTAGATTTTTTTTTTTCCTCCACACACACACACACACACACACACACACACACACACACACACTCACACACACACTCACACACATATTTACAAAGAAACCAAGACAGATACACAGATACACACACCAAATGCCAAACCCTTCTCTGTATATAGTAAGCTGTAAATATTGTATGTTTTTCTCTGTCACTGGGTGTTATTCAATTAAAAAATGATTTCCAGTAAACAGTGAATGGAACAGGAAGTGCTGCATATTTTAAGCAAACTGGAACTAGCCAAACTGGTCTATAAAAAGGGCGTATTAAAACAGTTCAACATGTTTTAAAAGCCAGTGCATAAAGGTGAGTTTTTAATGTGGATTTAGTTTGGGCCAAACACAGGTGTGATGTGGTCCTGTCTCCTGGTCCCTGTCAGTAAATGGAAGCTGCATCGTGGACCGTTTGCAGCCTGCCAATAGATTACTGGTCCAACCCACAATATCGATAATCAAGATGACACGAGATAAATACATGGGCTGCTCTCTCCAGTTCATTACAGGGGAGGGAAGATGTGATTTTACCCAACAGTCTTAAAAAGCTTCAATTGACAATGAAGCTAATTTGTTTTTTCAGTTTAAAAGACCTGTCCAAAATTACACCCTGTTTTCTGACAGATGACCAACAGTAGGGAGATAATAAACTAAGAACATTTAAATCAGAATTAAAATCTTCTTGAATAAACTCAACAGCAGCCTCCTGTCACTCACCTGAGTGAAGCCCCGCCCACCTGGACTGCAGCCAATAGAGGAGCGGCTCTGACTCACTCCAGAAAGAACGTAAAAACAAATATCTTTCTTCAACTGCGCACTTTTCTCTAAGACACTTTGGACTCTTTGGATCCGCTCAGGTTTCACTCATTTGATTATATTTAACACTGGGTTTAGTCCTGGTTTAGTCCTGGTTCAGTGCTGTTTTAGTCCTGGTTTAGTCCTGGTTTAGTCCTAGTTTAGTCCTTGTTTAGTCCTTGTTTAGTCCTGGTTTAGTCCTGGTTTAGTCCGGTTTAGTCCTGGTTCAGTGCTGGTTTAGTCCTGGTTTAGTCCTGGTTTATTTCCTGGTTTAGTTCCTGGTTTAGTTCCTGGTTTATTTCCTGGTTTATTTCCTGGTTTAGTTCCTGGTTTATTTCCTGGTTTAGTCCTGGTTTAGTCCTGGTTTAGTCCTGGTTTAGTCCTGGTTCAGTGCTGGTTTAGTCCTGGTTTAGTCCTGGTTTGGTACAGATTTAGTTTACACCCGAGTTGGTCCTGGTTTATTTCCTGGTTTATTTCCTGGTTTAGTTCCTGGTTTATTTCCTGGTTTATTTCCTGGTTTAGTTCCTGGTTTATTTCCTGGTTTATTTCCTGGTTACAGTCTTGTTGTGTCGTTATGTCTCACAGTTTGAGAGGGCCAGTTTCAGCTTTATCTAAACTTACTGTATGTTTCCCATTAACTGGACTCTCAGAATCATGAGTCTTTATGTTCTTAGTTTTGTTTCTTCTGTGGATCAGATGAAACAGGTGAAACTCCTTCAACATCCTTAAACATTAACAGTGTTGAAGTGTTTCTGTTCTGATTTATCTCTTATGATGTTAAATATATTTAACTACATACAGCACATGTCCATATCAGATCTATGGACGTGTCTCTTTTACTCAGTGTCATGATCCTTTTATTGTCCCTCTCATAGTTTCCTCTTATAGATGTTGTGATCTGTTTGTTTAATTGACTTGTGGATGTTTTATTATTAGTTGAACTATTGTGGTATTAGTTAGAACTATGATTATTAAATTGAACTATTATATACATGTTCTGACACACCCGGGCCTCACCTGTGCCTATTAAAGGGGAGGTGCTTAGTGCAGCAGGTGTTACATATGTGGGAGGAACAGTCTTTAAACCGTGTTAAGGGAGTGCATGGAAATAAAGGGCATTTGAAGTGAATCTTTTTGAGCATTGAGCTCATTTTTTAGGAAACTCACATCTGAAACACCAAAAACATTTGCAACCGAGTGTCTTTGTGGCACAGGGTCACCTGGCCTCTACAGTCTAATATGTGGAGTGTGCGTTTTATGAGTCATGTCTTTATAAATCAGATATAAGTAAAAGTCTGAGTTCTGATTACTGTTTTTTTGATGGAAGGTCATTTTGTGTTTTTGTTTCTTCTCAATGTGAACATTTCATTGTACAGTTGTATTTCATAAATGTTTAGCTCTTTTGGCGTCTCCTTCTTTACATTTTGATGTGAAAGTTTCTTTATGGAGACACTTGACAAAACTACATGAGATGAACCATGTGAGCAGTGGGCGGGGCTAAACAGTGTGATGTCATTCTGTAGGACTCTGGACTGAGCATGGATCAGAGAGAGACCAGAGAGGACGCAGCCCCTCCCACCACCAGCAGGGCGGCGCTGGGAAGTGAATGGTCTCATGACCGACTGATTACTTTTAAAAAGGAGCATGGTCCACAGTGAGTCTGAGCCAAAGATTAGATCTGCCTGTTGGAGTGTGTTTACATGCACAGAAGAAATCTGACCACAAACACCAGGTTTACATGTGTCGGGTCATTGTAGGATTAGGGTCAAACTCAACTGATTTTAGTCTTCACTGATCTTTGTCGTTGCTGCGTTTGTTTGACCTTTTTGATCTATTTTCTTCTTTAACACATGAGGTGTAAAAATCGGAATGAAATGACATCAGATTTAACTTTTTAAAGTCACATTTGAGTAATCTGACAACTGTAGAAATCAGATTATGATCAGATTTTAAGTGTGCATTTAAACACAGACACTGAAGGATTTTAAGAGTGAAAACGTTTAACAAACATCCATTACATTCAGTGTCACTGTCAGGCCTCGACCTGGACCAGAGTCTGGACATGAACAACTTTGAGGTTTAAAATAAAAACATGTTAACAATAGAATGAATTTAGAGAAATAATGAAAGAGAAAATACTTTGTAAAATGTAGTGTTTCTTTGTTCAAACTGTGGCACTGCAGCGTCTGTGGTGAGGGCCTCATGAACACTTTGTACAAGTATCAGACCTGAGTCATAACAGTCCCATGTGTTTTACTGTGACTGAAGTGTGTTTTCTTCTTCTGTGTCTCAGGATCCACCAGAAACATCCTCCATCTGAACCTGGTCCCATCTGTGAGTCCCTCAGGAGTGACTGGTCTATGGATAAGCCACTTGATTTTGCCAAAGACCCGTGAGTTTCCCCTGAATAAAACAGTTGAAATGAACATAAGTGTTTGATGAGTCTCTTTCACAGAGTGGAGCAGCAGGGTCCAGAGGTCTCCAGTGGTCAGCACCATCAGACACAGCTGGACTCCATATTTAAGGTCTGTCACTAAAGTTTGTAAATGTTCAGATGAATGAGAACTTGTTCCACACAGATCTGACACTGACTGCATTTGTGTTGTTTATAATGTGTCTGTTCAGCTTCTGGAGGAGGACATCTTCACTTTTGTCCAGAAGGAGCTGAAGAAGCTCCACAAGGTTCTGAGTACAGATTACCCAGAATGCTTAGAACCTGTGGAGGGTGAAGAGCAGAGGAGCAGCAGTGAGGCTGTTCTGAAGATCACACTGAACTTCCTGAGGAGGATGAAACAGAAGGAGCTGGCTGAGCGTCTGTGGAGCAGTAGGACCATTTAAAACATTTAACAAGGTGCTCACAGTCGTTTTATATTCTCTGAGACTCAGGCCTGTATCTGTTGTCTTCATTCAGGGACTTATTCTGGAGTTTATCGGCGTAAACTGAAGTCTAACCTGCAGCAGAAGTTTGAGTGTGTGTTTGAGGGCATCGCTAAAGCAGGAAACCCCACCCTTCTGAATCAGATCTACACAGAGCTCTACATCACAGAGGGAGGGTCTTCAGAGGTCAACCAGGAACATGAGGTCAGACACATGGAAACAGCCTCCAGGAAACCAGGCCCAGCAGAGAGAGTCATCACATGTGAAGACATGTTTAAAGGCCCAGCTCACACACATGGACCAATTAGAACAGTGCTGACAAAGGGAGTGGCTGGCATCGGGAAAACAGTGCTCACTCAGAAGTTCAGTCTGGACTGGGCTGAAGGCAAAGCCAACCAGGACATACAGCTGCTGTTCCCGTTCACTTTCAGAGCACTCAATGTGCTGAAGGAGAGAAGCTTCAGCTTGGTGACACTTGTTCATCACTTCTTTAGTCAAACACAAACAGAACTCTGCAGCTTTGAAGACCTCCAGGTGCTCTTCATCTTTGACGGTCTGGATGAGTGCAGACTTCCTCTGGACTTCACCAAAACCAAGGCCCTGACCGACCCCACAGAGTCCACCTCACTGCACGTGCTGCTGGTAAACCTCATCAGGGGGAGTCTGCTTCCCTCCGCTCGCCTCTGGATAACCACACGACCCGCGGCGGCCAATCAGATCCCTGCTGAGTGCGTCTCCATGGTGACAGAGGTCAGAGGGTTTACCGACCCACAGAAGGAGCAGTACTTCAGGAAGAGGTTCAGCGATGAGGCCGACACAATCATCTCCCACATCAAGACGTCCAGAAGCCTCCACATCATGTGCTACATGCCAATCTTCTGCTGGATCACTGCCACAGTCCTGGAGCATATGTTGAAAAGCAGAGAGAGAGGAGAGCTGCCCAAGACCCTGACTCAGATGTACATCCATTTCCTGGTGGTTGAGGCCAAAGTCATGAAGATCAAGTATGAAGGAGGATCTGAGACAGACTCACACTGGAGTCCAGAGACCAGGAAGATGGTGGAGTCTCTGGGAAAACTGGCCTTTGAGCAGCTGCAGAAAGGAAACCTGATCTTCTACGAGTGTGACCTGAGGGAGTGTGGGCTGGACGCTGCAGCGGCCTCAGTGTACTCTGGAGTGTTCACACAGGTCTTTAGAGAGGAGCCAGGCCTGTACCAGGACAAGGTCTACTGCTTCATCCATCTGAGTGTGCAGGAGTTTCTGGCTGCTCTTCACGTCCATCAGACCTTCATCAACACTGGGATCAACCTGCTCTCCAAGAAACAAACATCATCACGGTCAAATATTTTTAGCAGTAAATCAGTCCAGTTTTACCAGACAGCTGTGGACCAGGCCTTGCAGAGTCCAAATGGACACCTAGACCTGCTCCTCCGCTTCCTCCTGGGTCTTTCACTGTCGACCAATCAGAGCCTTCTACAAGGTCTGATGACACAGACAGAAAGTCGCTCCCAGACCAATAAGAATACAACTGAGTACATCAAGAAGAAGCTGAGTGAGGATATGTCTGCAGAGAGGAGCATCAACCTGCTCCACTGTCTGAATGAACTAAATGAGCATTCTCTGGTGGAGCAGATCCAACAGGTCCTGAGTTCAGGACATCTGTCTGAAGGTGGACTGTCTCCTGCTCAGTGGTCAGCTCTGGCCTTCATCTTACTGTCATCAGAAGAAGATCTGGACCAGTTTGAGCTGAAGAAATACTGTGCTTCAGAGGAGGCTCTCCTGAGGCTGCTGCCAGTGGTCAAGGCCTCCAACAAAGCTCTGTGAGTAACATTTGTTTAACAGAGGATGGTTTGATTCAACTTCTACATGAACAATGTTTTCTCTCTCCAGACTGAGCAGCTGTAACCTGTCAGAGAGAAGCTGTGAAGCTCTGTCCTCAGTCCTCAGCTCCCAGTCCTCTAGTCTGAGAGTCCTGGATCTCAGTCTCAACGACGTGAAGGACTCAGGGCTGAAGATGTTGTCTGTTGGTCTGAAGAGTCCTCACTGTAAACTGGAACAGCTCAGGTCAGAGGAGTTAAAATTACTCACTATTATAACATAACCTTTTAGTCGTTGCATTGGAAAACAAAATTTGATAAAATTAACATAAATATATAAAGATATGGGCTTTTTATCATTTTTGGTTTAATGTAGGGGCAGAGTGGGGCTCTGAAATCTACTGGGAGCACTTAAAATTTCACAGTCCATAAGTAATCAAAAAAATATAAAAAGTTAAATTAGCCTAAACAAATAATAATAAGGCCTGTTATATTTTTAAAGGGCCACATTACATTTAATTACATTTGATAAAAGTAACAAAGATATTGATCTTTTTATTAGTTTCATTTTGGGTTAAATGCAGGGGCGGAGTGGGGCCAGCCCAGAAAGAAACAACTCTCCACATGGGACGGGTCCGTCGTTGACCGCTCCTCACAGAGCCACAGCAGAGTCGCTCTGTGTCAGATGGAGAGATGTGAGGGGGTGGAGCTCCCTTCAGCCACACCCCTCTCACATCTCTCACGTCTGGAGTCAAACAAGCCCAGCACCGGCCCACATAGGCTGAGGCTTAAACTCTTGTGTGGTGGTTCTAGTCTCTAATGTCCCTCTGTCTCCTCAGTCTGTCCCTCTGTGGACTGTCCCCTCACAGCTGTGGGCCTCTGCCCTCAGTCCTCAGCTCCTCCAGTCTCACACACCTGGATCTCAGTCACAACGACCTCCAGGACTCAGGAGTGGAGCTGCTGTGTTCTGGACTGAAGAGCGCCCCCTGCAGACTGGAGACTCTCAGGTGAGACGCTCCCATGATGCACTCTGTCCCCTTGTGTCCACATGAGTGTAATGCTGTGTCTTTAGGCTGTCTGGATGTCTGGTCTCACAGAGGGGTGGTGCTGCTCTGGCCTCAGCTCTGAGCTCCGCCCCCTCCCACCTGAGAGAGTTAGACCTGAGCTACAACCATCCAGGACCCTCAGCAGAGCTCCTGACCGCTCTACAGGACCAGCGCCCCCTGCTGTCTGTAAGGTGAGAGCGCCCCCTGCTGTCTGTCAAAGGCACAACCACACACACAGCAGCACACTGGAGGTGAGGCCTTTAGGCACAAAGGCAGAGGAACCACCAACCCTCAGGCGACTCCCAGCTCCATCTGCATTGGTCCAGATGTTGGACCTGGTTTATGGATCATATCTGTGTAATTACTGGGCCTCACAAGAATAAAAAACTGAAACAAAGCTCATCATTTTCTCTGTCAGCTCAAATGAACTAAGTTCAACATAACTTATATTGTGCAGTAGTAGTAGTAGCAGTAGTAGTATTTATACCTGTATGTGTCCCCTGTGGTCCCTTATACACAGAGGTGTCAGGACTGTCCCAGAGCTAGATGGGGTTGGGCTGAGGTCTGTCCTGGATCTTGGGTTTAGACCTGGTCCTTCTCCTGGTCTCAGTCTGGATCTGAGGGTCCACTGTGCAGGACTCAGGGTGGGGTTCTGACGGGACTGGGTCTCTAACCTGTGCACGTGGGAGTTGAGGATGAGGAGATATATACAAACATACACCTAAGTCCTGTGCTTGTCCTGTGGAGTCTGCTGCTCCTTTCTGCTCACTATGATCCTGGTGTAGTCCTGGTTTAGTCCTGGTTCAGTTCTGGTAGATCCAGTCCTGGATTATTGTGAAGTAAATATGTGTGTTTTAGTGGTGTTCAAAGTCAACATCACTGACACGTGCTGTAACAGTCAGTATTACCAGTGTATTTCTGTTGTAGTACCTGATAGCACCATATGGTGGCGCCTCTCTTTTGTAATGTACTGTAAGGTCACAGGTCATCACTTGTTGCTGTGTTATGGACACACACCTGTGCGCTCTACAGCTCAAGTAATGTGTGGTACAGGTATAAAACGGACTCTTTCATGTGTGATTGTTGTTGCCGTGGAGACGTGGCATTGTTTGGTTTATAAATGTGAAATAAACCAAGTATCAGTGTAAATCTACAAGTCTTGTTGTTCTTCTATCCCAGAGCACATGTTAATGGCTGTAGCTAGCGCTCTCTGCCTGACCACTACCACACGTTACAGTGCTGAAAACTCCATGGCTAACTCCCCGCGCACATATTCACTTATTTATTTCTCCACTCTGGGTTTGAAGACTTTAGTGTCTGTTTCTCACTGATTCATGAGGGACTATTATGTGTTTGTGACTAGTACCACACACACTGTACAGAATCAGTCCATTTTAACAGGTTAAATGTGAAGCTTTAATGAGCCTCAGTAATGGACCATCTGTGTTCTCCTTCAGACTGGAGCCTGCAGGTCTTCACTGGTTAACCGTTTGCCCGTGGAAGAGTGAGTATAAAATAAATACACTTATACAGTTGTGTTTAATATTACTCAGTGTTTGATGTCTGCTCTTGTTTTATAAGAAACAGTAAAAACTCAGTGTCAGGACAGTTACAAATCTAAACCCAAAATGAATACAATAATTTAATATTAAATGGAGTTAGTCCACAGCTGTGTCCACGACTGACTCCTGAAGCAGATCCTGAAGAGTCCAGTCTGGAGCTGTGTAACTGCACTCATGTTTCAGCTCAAACACAACAGTGATCTTCATTCTTCTTCTGGAGACAGTGGATTTAAACCAATCCCCTGTTCTCCTCTGAGCTGTGCCTCTGCTGCCTCCTCCTCATCACTAGAACAACAACAGACACACAAACACTGGCAAAAGGACAGAAGCTGTGAACAAGCTCCTGAAACACAGAGCCACGTGTCTCAGCCCCTGTGTGCACCAAGCCCCATCAGAACTACTGCTGCGCAGAGGAGTGTAGAATGTGTGGAGTGACGTCAGAGACTGGAGCTGCACTTTGTCACTGCAGCAACAAACTCAAGTTTTACACTGAAAATAATCTGAAATAGATGTGAGGCTCTGAAACTAAAGGAAATATAGAGCTGATGCAAAAGAAACATGAGCCAAATATAAGACTGACATGATTCACAAATAAAATCATCAGAATAAAAATACATTCATCATAAATAATTGACTTTAAATCCATCTTTCATGAATAGATTGACCCATATTAAACTATAATTAAATCTGTGTCTCCACATGGGACTAACTGCTGCTGTGTTGTGTCTTCTCTCCATCAGATTTCTCTGATCTCAGTCTGAATCCAAACACAGCTCACAGAGAACTCAAACTGTCTGACAACAACAAGAAGGTGACACGTGTGAGAGAGGAGCAGCCGTATCCAGATCATCGGGACAGATTTGACTACTGGGAACAGATTCTGTGTTCCACTGGTCTGACTGGTCGCTGTTACTGGGAGGTCCAGTGGAGTGGAGGGGTTGAGATATCAGTGTCTTACAGAGGAATCAGAAGGAAAGGAGGCAGTTGTGACAGTTGGTTTGGACACAATGATCAGTCCTGGAGTCTGTTCTGTTCTGAAGGTGGTTTCTATGTTTGGCATAATAACAAACACACCTCCCTCCCTCGGTCCTGCTCCTCCTCTTCTGGGACAGTCTCAGTGTTTGTGGACTGTCCTGCTGGCTCTCTGTCCTTCTACACAGTCTCCTCTGACCAACTGACCCACCTCCACACCTTCAACACCACATTCACTCACACTCTGCTCCCTGGGTTTAGGCTCTGTTATTCTGACTCCTCAGTGTGTGTGTGTGCTCCGACACACTCACCCTCCTCTGTGTAAAATACAACAGTCATATGTGTAGAAAAATCACTTTGTAAATGTTTTATTTTGATTTGATTTGAGCAGAGATTTCTTATTTCCTCTCAAAGACAAACTGCAAACTTCATAGTAGTATATGAATGAATCATTTTAAATGCTTCAGTTTTAAAGTACCTGTTTAAAAATGTACTTAAAGATTAAACATTTAAAATATTTGTTTCCGTTTTTCAGATCTAATAAAGCTTCAAATGTGGTGATTGTTTGTTCACATTATCAATATGTTAAAAATAAACCCTCAGCCTTTTCAGCAGGTCTCAGATTGTCATAACAAATATTTACGTCATAACTTTTACTTTGTTATGAGCAGTAATAATTGTTGTAGTGGAGTAAAAGTACAGCAGCCTATAGTATTGTCTTTTTGTACAAAATTCTCTGTTTCCATGGAGATGATCAGGCGATGCTCCCAGATCAAGTTACAGGTCAGATCTGTGGAGAGTCAAAAGTATGAGAGATGAGAGAGAAAAGTACTCTTAAAAGTACAATTCACTAGAGATGTCACAGTTCACACGTTTATCCACAAATCTGAGACAGAGAAAGAGAGAGGAGAGAGAGAGATAGAGAGATAGAAAGTGTGTGTGTGGGGGGGGGTAGAGCGTAAGAGAGGAGAGAGAGAGGATAGAGAGAGAGGAGAGAGCAGGAGAGAGAAAGAGAGACTGAGAGAGAGAGACAGAGAGAGAGAAGCATGAGAGAGAGAGAAAGATAGAGAGTCTGACTTTTAACAATACATTTATTTAGTTCCACTTGTCAGTTAAAACAAAATATTAAAATCAAACAACACAACCACACATCCATGTTCCAGCCCCTCCTACAGGTGTAGCAGTAATTGCCCCTCCCTCACTGAACACAGTGCCCTCCTCACTGTCCACACCACCTCAAGTCCTCCTCCAGTCTCTTTAACAGGAGCTACAGGTCTGTGCAACCCGAGGCAGCCATGTGCTTCCTGGCTGGACAGGTGGAGATTGTCCATAGAGCCCCAGTGCCACCTCTCACAACAGCTTCTGTAGCACCGGCTCAGACCTCACTCCAGTCTCCCGGCCCAGCTGGGCTGCACTCTTCCAGCCTCGCTCAGTTCTCAAATCCATCAGCTTTCTGAGCCCTGCTGCCTCAAATGCCTGTCTCATGTGGGTAGAGTCCAGCAGGCTGCTCCTCACCATAGGGTTAAAAAACAGTGGCTCCTGCCCCACGCGTCCATATGGCTCCTCCCTGGAGCACTCCAGCACCGAGCTCCAGGCCTTCAGCACACACTGGTAAAACCTTGAAGTCTCCGACAAGTCCGCTGCCTTCAGATCCAAAAGAAACAGGTGCTTATCGTAAAGCAGCTGGGGCTGGACCCAGGCCCATCAAGACAATTGGTGAAAGCATGATTTTTACTTTACTCTTAAATCTTGAGTTGAATACTTTGTGTCTTAAGCATTGAGGTGAACTTGTTTCTCTTTAAGAATGTGACACAAACTTATTTTAAGATACATGATACTGGTATTCCTCTTCAGGTTGACAAGAGATCTAGTAATCCATCTTTTAGTGACTGCAGGCATCTCTTAGTGACGTATTCTACCTCTGCCCCCTGGGGGGAGGAATGCGACCAGTGGCTTATTATTCTAAAATCTTGCCTCTTATTGTTCAGGGAATGGTGCCTTTTTTAAGTGCTGTGGCGGCTGCTGCTATTATGATGGAGAAATCTCAAACCATTGTGGTAGCTCATCCGCTGGTGTTGCATACTACACACATGATTTCAATCATCTTAAACAATATTAGTAATCAACATATGACAAGTCAAAGAAAGAGAAATTATGAGCATATCCTAACAGGTACTCAAAATCTCACTATTTCCACGACCTCACATACCAATCCAGCTGTACATTTACAGGTTCTATTGCATGGCTCGGGCTATGACCCAGAGGAAGAATCACATGATTGTTTAAAACTAATATCTGGAGCTACAAACATTAGAATGGATTTGCAGCAAACACCATTACTCCATAGTGAGTTGATACTTTTCTGTGATGGATCAGCAATGAGACCTGATGATCGAACTGTATTAGCAGGATATGCAGTTATTGACGACAAAAAAATCTGTATTGAAGCATATGGCTTACCTGTCAAATCTGCCCAGGCTTCAGAATTAGTGGCTTTGACACGAGCTTGCACCATAGCTGAAAACAAACCATAGCTAAAAACAAACCAGCTACACAGATTCTAAATATGCATTTTCTGTGGCGCATGAGTTTGGAAAAATCTGGGAAAACAGGGGTTTCATAACAGAGGCAAGAAAAGAAATACAACATGCACAACTTGTAAAGGATCTCTTAGCTGCTATGATGCTCCCGTCTGAGATTGCAATAGTCAAATGTACAGGTCATGGAAAAAAGGATAATCTTGAAACTGAGTACAACAACTTTGCTGATAATTGTGCCAAAAAGGCTGCTCTTAGTGGCTTGTTTCCGCCATGGTTCCAAGAATCCTATTTACAGTCCCTGACAAAAGTCTTGTTGCTTGTCCATTTTGTAGAAACAAAAGCTTATAACCTGACTTTAAATTAATTGATTGGTCTTAGAAATATCTCATATGAAACTAAAGTTTTGTCGCCTACAGAGAATTGAACAAATAATTTACTTCAAATACAAAAATATGTTGCATAACGTCAGTTAATTAAATAGTGGTGCTGTGAGATCCGTATTTAATATCTTGTGTGACTTCCATGAGCCTGAAGGACTGCATCCATGTGGTTCAACAATGATTCATACAATTTGTTGACGAAGTCATCAGGAATAGCAAAGAAAGCAGTCTGCCTCCCAGAGTTCATCAAGATTCTTTGGATTTGCCTTCCATGCTTCCTCTTTCATTCTACCCCAGACATGCTCAATGCTGTTCATGTCTGGTGACTGGGCCAGTCCTGGAGCACCTTGATCTTCTTCGCCTTGAGGAACTTTGATGTAGAGATAGAAGTAAGCAATGGAGCACCATCCTGCTGCAAAATCTGACCCCTTTTATGGTTGGGAATGTAAGAGGTAGCTTGATATTTTGGGCTATTGATATTGCCTTCCACCCTGCAAATGTCTCGCACACCCCCATACTGGATGTAACTCCAGACCATGATTTTTCCGCCACCAAACTTAACTGTTTTTTGGGTGAATCTTAGATCCATGCGGGCTCCAGTAGGTCTCCTGCAATATTTGCGGTGGCTGTGATGTAATTCAACCGAGGATTCATCTGAGAAATCCACCTTCTGCCACTTTTTCAGTGTCCATCCTTTTAGCAGGCTGTGGGCCTTGGCAAATGCCACACGGTTTTTTAATTGCCTTTTGTTTAGTGCTGGTTTCTGTGCACTGATTCGACCATGGAGGCCATTTCAAGACAGAATTCTACAAACTGTTCTGGTTGACACAGGGACTTGAGGTGACCAGGCCTGGTGGAGCTCTGCTGCAGTGGAAAAGGGGCCGGCCTTGGATTTTCGAATCAACAAACGATCCTCCCGAGCAATTGTTTTGCGGTTTCTGCAGGCCCTGGGCTTGTCAAAAACATCTCCAGTCTTTTCAGATCTTTTTCTTATTCTTTGTACTTGACGTTAAGACACATTGAAGGTGTCAGCCACCTCAGCAGTGGATCTGGTCTTGAGCCTCTTGATAATTAACGCTTTGGTCTCAGGGTGGATCTTAGGCTGTTGTCAGAGGTCAAGTTGCAGTTGATGTGAAGGTCTGGTGTGCTGGGGTTCTTTTTATACACACCCACTAATTGACTGATCAGTAACTGATCACAGGTGAGGCTGTAATCTAGGATTGGGTGCATCATATGACAAGGCAACAAGACTTTTGTCTTGCCAAAATCTGACCTGTCTGTGTTCATTAAATGATCAATCTTTCTTCAGTGAAGCAAATTTATTTTAGTATATTGACCATAATTTGGGAGGGTTTTAGCTTTCATATGAGACATTTCTAAGACCAGTCGATTCATTTAAAGTCAGGTTATAAGCTTTTGTTTCTACAAAATGGATAAGCGACAAGACTTTTGTTAGGGACTGTACAAACTTCAGCATCTGATACAATTTCATTCAATCCCCTTTTTCAACTGCAGAAT
The DNA here is from genome assembly GCF_009829125.3 of Periophthalmus magnuspinnatus. NCBI lineage: Eukaryota > Metazoa > Chordata > Actinopteri > Gobiiformes > Gobiidae > Periophthalmus > Periophthalmus magnuspinnatus. Next base: position 2,157,511 of record NC_047139.1, on the reverse strand, counting down.
TACTGGAAATTCAGGGTAAGACTACAGAAGCAGAAAGAAACATTTGGGAAAAGAAAGGGTGTTATAAGGACGCAGATGGCATGTGAAAAAGCCCCAATTACCGAGTAGCATTTCCTACAATTGCCTTTTATAGATAAATTGCATTTGTACATGGTATAACATGCAAATAATCAAGCAATCACAGTCTATATCGACAAATTATTGTTTACGGTGGGGTTAGAAAAACACGTAAGGCTCTATATTCAACAATGTATGGTATGCGCCCGTTGCAACCCAGCAGTAAATCCAGCTAGACATGAGCACCTTCCAATGCCAGAAGGACCTTTTCAACAATTACAAGTGCACTTCACACATATGCCAAGGTGTAGAGGCTATTCCTATTTATTAGTCATAGTAGATAGATTCTCTAGATGGCCTGAAGCATTTCCTACTAGAAAAGAAAATGCACAAACTGTTGTTAAATGTCTAATGGAGCATATTATACCTCGGTTTGGTATACCTATGTTCACTGATTCTGACAATGGGACTCCTATCACGTCGAGAGTAACAAAATTATTAGCTACAGCATTGGGCATCAAGTGGAAATTTAATGTGCCACGGCATCCACCTTCAAGTGGAATGGTAGAAAGACTTAACAGAACAATAAAAAACAAAATAATGAAAATTCACATGTCTCGACAAATGACATGGTTAGACGCATTACCTCTGACACTATTGTCTATCAGAGCAATGCCCTGAAAAACAACTGGCTTATCTCCTCATGAAATTCTAATGGGTCGTCCATTTCCTTTGGCAGCAAAGGAGACCAACCCAGCACTGGACCTCACAAATTTGCAAGAATTGCAACAACAGTATGTTCACAATTTATTCACATTTATTCCTCAGTATCTCCAACAGGTCTCTGATGCTGGTCCAGTGCTGTCTGAAAAGCCTACTCATCCTTTTTAACCCGGTGACCTGGTGTTAATCCGGAGTTTGAAGCCAACTGCAACTGAACCACGATACGGGGAACCCGTAGAGGTGTTGCTGGTTACAAGGACCGCCGTAAAGGTTAAGGGGACGCCCTCATGGGTCCACGCCAGTCGAGTCAAAGTGGCACCGATAACAGTGACATCCACTTTACTCCCATAAATTCTACCTTTCGAATGCCTATTTTATAGGAGGGGTTTTAGGTCTGTTTATATACAACACTGACCCTTATTTTATAAGTACTCTATGCTTGGAAAAAAGAGAGACAAGACAAGACTTGACTACTATACTTAGAGACTTCCCTGGAGCTGTTAGGGAAGGGAATGAGTTCAAAGAGAAAGAAATAGGAAATATAACAGGATAAGCTTGGAGGATTTAACTGAACAGATGACTGAAAGGTTTTTCTTTTTGTTACAGGCCACCACAAGTGCACAGCCCAAACCTAGCATGGTTGGTCGAAGAGACCTATCTCACATCCTGGTGAACCATCTTGATTTTCAGTGCTTATATTACCCCCTTTTTGTTAATGCTACTCAGCCTTTCTACGTAAACAATGTTACTTTCTTAGAAATTAAACTAAACAAGGTTTCTGTTAGAGTCCAATACCAATCATCTGTAGGAGAGGAAATAATGTCATTGGCAACGTTTTAAATCACTTCAAAGAGCTAGCCTCTGTAGACCATTGTAATAATTTATGAAAAGCATTTACACCTGGATTATATGCACAGCTAGATCTAGAGAGTTATGATAATTTTCAGCCCAAACTTATGCAATCCAAATAAGCCCAATCTCCAGTAGTTTGCTTAAGGTTCATACCATGGACTCCTGTACGTTTTGACTTGGAAGCTAATAAACAAGCAGTTGAAGTTCCTTTTATCGATTTTATAAATAACAATCTCCCATTTCCTTCAATAGATCATATTATATGGAATTGTGACTCCTACATGTACAGTTTTCTACCCGTGGGTTGGCAGGGAACTTGTGCACCATACTGGGTCTCAAAACTCAGTATTCATTCAGGTAACCCTACTAGAGCCACGGTATCACCTACTAAAGCTGCATGGCCTAAATTTAACAATGAAAAAATATTTGGGTTAAGGGGAAGAGAACCCTCAACTGGACTGGTCTTTGTGGTATTTGTACTATGAATGATCTTACTTACATTGTTCAACCATCTAACTTTATATCTGCTTCCAAGTCACACATCCAAAAACGTAGTATATTGGGTGGATTTATCCACTTATTCAACTCAAACCCTCAATCTCTTGCTTCTAGATTTCATGCTTTGCCTGATGAATTTAAACCTTTTACTAGTACAAATGTTTTTTTAAATCTTGGTTTGCTAGTACTAGTCTTCAATATGACAATAATTATCTCATAGCTCTTACTAGACATGATTTAGTTAAATTATCTAATGAGACAATCCGCGGTTTCCAAAGCGTGAATGCTGACTTGATAACCCTGAAACAATTTATACAACACAATCGAGTAGCTTTAGATTATCTTACTACTGAATTGGGGGGAGTTTGTTCAATTGTGGGAGGAGATAGCTGTTGTACTTATTTACCATCAGTAGAGGAAGATAATGCAAATTTGACAATTCAATTCAATTTATTTGTAGTCATTGTCACAGAAGAACAACAAAATTGCGTTTGGAGCAAACTCATAAATAATAAATACCCTTAAACCCAAGTGTAAACATTGACCCAGTGTGGCTTCAGTACAACATGAGACAGTTCTTGTAGCAGCATGATGGTGTCAAGTAAGGTGCACAAAACAGGGACATACAGACAGGGACCTGAGAATGATGACAAAATGCAACAATGCAACCAGTTCAGTGTTATTAAGAGTTGGATGTGGTTTTTGTCCGTGAGAGGGGGGCAGAGAGGGGCCGAGAGGGGAGAGGGGCAGAGTTCAGGAGCCTCACAGCCTGTGGATACAGACTGTTGGCCAGTCTGGATGTTCTGGCCCGTATGGACCTGTACCTTCTCCCTGAGGGCAGCAGGTGAAAAAGTTGGCGCGCAGGGTGGTGTTGATCCCGCAGGATGTTGTGCACTCTTCTCAGACAGCGAGTGGAGTAGATAGTGCTGATTTCTGGCAGAGTGGTTCCGATGATTCTACCGGCTGCTTTCACCACCTGCTGGAGTGCCTGTTGGTCAGCCTTAGTGCAGCTGGAGAACCACACTAAAAGTCCATACGTCAGAACGCTACTGATGGCACAGTTATAAAAGTTCAACATCAGAGGTCTGGGAATGTGGGCACTCCTCAATTTCCTCAGGTAGTAAAGGCGCTGTTGGGCCTTCCGCTGAGGTGATGTGATCGCCCCAGGACAGGTCCTCAGTCACGGTTACCCCCAGGAATTTAACTGCTCACCCTCTCCACCACCTCGGTGCCATTGAGGAGAGGTAGGTGGTTGTTGTGACTTTTCCTGCGGAAATCTACAACAATCTCCTTGGTCTTTTTAGTGTTTAAAAGCAAGTTATTATGGTGGCACCATGACTCTAGATGTTGCACTTCCCTCCTGTTGTTAACCTCATCATTGTTGGGTATAAGGCCGAGCACTGTAGTGTTATCAGCAAACTTAACGATGAGGTTGGACGCAGAGGAGGAAAGACAGTCCTGGGTGAAGAGAGTGTAGAGGGCTCATAACACACCCTTGAGGGGCCCCGGTGTTGACAACAAGGGTGGGGGAGGTGTTCTTGCCCACTCTGACACTCTGTGTATGATTAGTGAGAAAATCCACAGTCCAGTTGCATAGAGAGGAGTCGAGTCCCAGTTGGTGGAGTTTGGACCGAAGTTTGTTTGGCCGGATGATGTTAAAAGCCAAATTGTAGTCTACAAAGAGGAGCCGAGCGTAGGTGTTCTTGTGCTCCAGGTGCTCCAGTAGTGTGTGCAGCAGCATGGTTATGGCGTCCTCAGTTGACCGGTTCTCTGTATGCAAACTGGTATGGATCCAGAAATGGTGGCAAAGCGGCTTTGATGTGTTTTATGACCATTCTCTCCAGGCACTTGGCAGGGATGGAAGTGAGTGCCACAGGTCTGTAATCGTTCATACATGTGACATTTGACTGTTTTGGGATGGGGACAATGGTTGCTGCTTTGAAACAAGCTGGAACCAGTGAACAGGACAGTGAGGTGTTGTATATAGAGGTGAAGACGTCCGCCAGCTCTGCAGCACAGTCTTTTAGTACCTGGCCCAGTACTCCATCTGGCCCGGTCGCCTTCCTGGTGTTGATGCTGCGAAACACATGTCTCACCTCATGAGTGCTCAGGACTGGAGCAGGGTCAGTCGAGGGGAGAGGGGACAGGACAGGGTCGGTGTTATTCCTGTCAAACCGGGCATAAAAGAGCTTTAAGTCCTCAGCCAGAGTAGGACTGTCAGCTGAGGGTGGTGGTGGTTTCCTCTTGTAGTCTGTAATAGCCCTGATGCCCTCCCAAACCTGCCTTGGGTTTGTGGTGTTCTCAAACCTGGCCTCAATGCGCCTCCTTTAATAACAACAATGGCTATAATGAACTTGCAATCCCTAAATCAGGAAATTGTCCAAACTCATTTGGATGCAAGAGCAACTAAGCAAGGCAAGGCAAGGCAAGTTTATTTGTATAGTACAATCCGTACACAAGGTAATTCAAAGTGCTTTACAGAATAAGAAAGACATTAAAATCACACAAATCAAAACATAAATAATCACCCAATCTGCAACTTTCTCACCCACTCGTTTGCACCCTTTAAAAACTCTCTCTCACTCTTTAAACACTGTCTTGCTCAGTTTAAGAACTTTCCCATTACTTTACAAAAAACTTTCCTGTCACTTCTCAAATACTTTCCTGTCACTTTACTATGTCTAATAGAAGTCCATCAGTCCATGTTTCTTTTGTCATCATAAAATTACCATTAAAGGAGAAGAGTGCAGAATAAAAACCTTTCAGTCGTCTGCACAGCTAAACAGAACCGTTTTGAGCCTGGATTTAAATATTGTCAAAGTAGAGGCCTGTCTCACATCTTCAGAAAGACTGTTCCAAGTTTTAGCTGCATAAACTTAAAAGCTGATTCCCCATGTTTAGTCCTGACTCTGGGCACCAGCAGGAGGCCGGTCCCTGAAGTCCTCAAATTGTGAGATTGTTCATATGGCACTAACATGTCGGAGATATACTTTGGACCAAGGCCATGGAGAGACTTGTACACAAGCAGCGCTGCTTTAAAGTCTATTCTTTGAGCTACAGGGACCAGGGCCAATGCAGAGACCTGAGCACAGGACTTATGTGCTCGTACTTCCTGGTTCTAGTCAGGACCCAAGCAGCAGCGTTCTGGATGTACTGCAGCTGTGTTAAGGCTCATTTGGAGAGGCCAGTGAGCAGGCCGTTACAGTACTGCAGAGTTGTGGTAAGACACATTATTGCTGCGTATTAACTGGCCTAACGGCAGCATGTAGAGATTGAACAGCAGGGGTCCCAGGATTGAACCCTGGGGCACCCAACAGGTCAGGGACATTTTATCTGATATACATCTTCCAACTTCAACAAAGTACTCCCTGTTTTCTAAATAGGACTTGAACCAGTTTAGTGTCGTACCAGAGATGCCCACCCAGTCCTCCAGTCTCTGTAAGAGGATCCCATGATCCACAGTGTCAAAGGCAGCACTCAGATCTAACAGGATCAAGACTGAGACTTTGCCTGCATCAGTGTTCAGGCGGATGTCATTTGTCACTTTGATAAGAGCAGTCTCAGTGCTGTGGTGGGGTCTAAAACCTGATTGGAAGACATCAAAGGAGTTGTTAATTTCAAGGAAGTTAATAAGCTGTTGGTAAACAACTTTTTTGAGGACTTTGCCTAAAAACAGCAGATTTGAGACTGGTCGGTAATTGTTCAATATTGTGGCATCAAGACTGCTCTTCTTTAGGAGAGGCTTGATAACCACAGTTTTCAAAGCTCTTGGGAATGTTCCAGATTAAAGTGACGTATTAACTATGAGAGTGAGTGGTGATAGCAAACTGTTGAGCACAGACTTTAGAAATCTAGTGGATAACACATCGAGGCAGCATGTGGATGAACTCAGACTGGTGACAATCTCTTGGAGAGTTTTGTCAGTTACAGGTGCAAAGTGAGTCAGCTCTGTGTGTAGGTGCTGCTGAGGTGTTATTTGGAATTGATGGCATTTTTAATGCCCTGAACCTTGTCATTAAAGAATACTGCAAACTCATTGCACTTAGATGTGGAAATTAGTTCTATTGGCAGTGGAGCTGGGGGGGTTTGTTAATCTGTTTACTGTTGCAAACAGGACATGAGAGTTGTTACTACAACTTCCAATAATGTCAGAAAAATACCTTTGTCTTGTTCTACATAAACTGTAGTTGTACATGTGCATCTTTTCTCTGTAAATCTCATAATGAGCCTGGAGCTTTGACTTGCGCCATTCCCGCTCGGCCCTCCGGCACTCCCTATTCTGTGCCCTGACCGAGTCATCATTCCTCCATGGCGCTTTCTGCTTATCTTTAACCATTTTAACCTTCATCGGGGCAATGGTGTCCAGAACATTCAAAACACTCGAAGTCACAGAGTTCAACAAATCATCAACATTCGAACATGAGGCATTTTCAAAGTGTATCATTTCCATGAACAGTTCACCTGTTTTATCATTTATGTGTCTCCTTCGAACAACTGCAGGACCAGCCACTGGTTTGGGAATAACAGACAGGTCAAAGAAGACACAGAAATGATCAGACAGAGCAACATCCACCATATTGACATTTGAAATATTTACTCCTTTTTTAATGAGCAGGTCCAGAGCGTGTCCTCTGTTGTGGGTGGGCTCGCTGACATACTGAGTCAGACCAAAGGTTTCAAGGACAGAACTGAGCTCTTTAGCGTTTCTGTCAAACACATTATCCACATGTACATTAAAATCACCTGTAATGACTAAACCATCAAAGTCTGTGCATACGACTGAAAGCATCTCAGTAAAATCATCAATAAAACTCAGACAGTGCTGGGGAGGTTTGTATATGACTAAGTAGAGTATGGAGGGGGATTTTAGCTCCATTTTGAATGAAACATACTCAAAAGATGAAAACATCCCAAATGACAATCTGTGAGTAATTAAATTATCTCTAAAGAATGCACACACACCTCCACCCTTTTTGTTTACTCGTGTTTCAGATTCAAATTTGAAGTTGGGTGGAGTTGATTAGACTAGAACTGCATTACCTGTGTTTTTGTCAAGCCATGTTTCGGTTAAAAATATAAAGTCAAGACTAAAAGAAGAAATAAAATCATTAATTAAAAAGGACTTGTTACATAAAGATCTTACATTGAGCACAGCAAATTTCAGATTAGTTTCAGTAGGACTGGATGTTATCTTCTTACAGAGAATGTGAACTAAATGTCTCTGATTGGACAGTCTAACTGTCCTTCTGTTAATCAGTCTATGTGGTGTAACTGTAGATATAGCTCCATCACAGGGTCTCAGCATGATATTATTTTTATCATGACTGTATGTCCTGAGACAGCAGAGGCCCTGTGTGTCCTAGCTCTTGTTGATAACAGCTCTGGGGGAAGGCAGGGAAGGGCGAGGAGGGGGGAGTTTGGGTGAGGGACCAGGTGAGAGAGCAGGGGGGAGTTTGGGTGAAAGACAAGGGGGGATAGGTGGGTACAGGGAAGAGTTCAGCATAGTTGATGCTAGAACTCTCAATCGCTCTATATTAGGTGTGAGGGGAGCCATCTTAATTCCTGATCTGATAAGACTTTCTAGATGGTCGGGAAGGGCCATAGGTGAAGGTGGGGAGGAAAAGGAGAGTGAGGAGTCCCTAGAGGGAGTAGATGTAGAGGGACCCAGGGCTGGTCTGTGGGCAGGGGGGGGTGATGGAGGTGCTGCTGCGACTGAAACTTCTGCTGGGGCTGTCACAGACAGGTTCAAGGCCTGTGATGTGGGCCCTGAGGGAAGTGAGGCTGAAGATGCATCCTTCACTTGAACTTGAATCCTTCGCTGGGGGAGATGGTTGTGCTGCTGGAGGTGACTCCTTCGCTGGGGGAGGTGGTGGTTGTAGTTGTGGTGCTGCTGGTGGTGCTGACACATTGGCTCGGTCTGTGGTCGGTGCAGCAGGAATGCTTCTCTCATTCCTCTTTTCTCTCACTGGCCCAGGACCCTGTCCAGGCCAGTTTCTCAGAGCGTGGAGGAGGTTATCTGCCAACACTCTCACTCCACCTCTGGTCAGGTGCAGGCCATTTCCCTTGAACAGGTCCTCTCATTTCCAGAATAGATCAAAGTTCTCAATGTAGTGCAGTCCTCTGGCTGCACATTCGTTGTACAGCCATGTGTTCAGCTGAAGCAGCTGAGTAAATTTGTTCATCTTCCTTCTGTCTATGGTAGGACGAGGTCCACTGATGAAAGTCTTAACCTCCACTTTATCAAGCTCCTCAAATAATTCAATGAAATGCTTTTTCAAGATTTCAGTCTGATTCATTCTCGTGTCAACTGCACCCACGTGCACAATCAGCTGTTTAGCTCCTTGGTCTGTTGACAAAACATTTGGGAGGAGTTTTGTAATCTCAGAGACAGTGTGACTGTGAGTCACATCTCTGATAGCACCGTCTCCTAGCAGCAGCGTATCTCTGACCTTGACGTTTGGCACAGACCACCTGTCTGCCGCCGTTCTTTTGCCAACTTCATTGCTCCTTTTTTGCGACAAAAATCCATTTCCCGTTTGTATATTAACATCAACATCAGTCTGTGACAGTGGTAAAAATCAGTTTGTAAGCTGTATTTAGGGTGATGTAACTATATTTGCTTTGCCTCTTATCAGTTGTCGCGTTGGCTTGAAATTCTTATCTTTACAAAGTTTTGGAAAAGACACCGTATCACTCTGGTTTAAGTTGAAAGTAGCAGTTTTTTCACTCTCTTCTCTGAAAGTAACTGTAGGCTGCTTACCGCTGGAAGTCACAGGGAGGGTTCGGTGAAGTCCTTTTTCAGATTCTAAAACAAATATCCGTGCTTGTAACTCAATAATTTGTTGTTGATAGTTCCGACAGCGTTCGCAGAAAGAATTTATTTTGTTTCTTCCTCCGGAGATGTTGGTGGCTCGTCAAAAATTTTGTTAAAAATGTAAAAATGGTTTTAAAATCTTGGTTTACTTAAGAGAAAATCATAACTAAACAAATCTCCCAGCAATGGAAGAGGTAAAATGATTAAAAAACCAAAGTAAGGAGGAAGCAGCAGGAGCAAGCAAGGTTTGCATCTGCTCTCTTCAGAAGCAGGAAGCAGTAGTCCTCTTCCGCCCCAGAGTAGATGAGGGCAGCAATGGGTAAGGTCTCTGAACAACAGCACAGTGTGACCTGGAGAAGCAGTTTATTCTCTTTCTCTGGGATCGCCTGCTGACCCACCAGTACTCCAAGGGCTACTGGTGGGCCCGGTCTCTTGGCCGAACCAGACAGGAGGTGATGAAGTGTCCGTTCTCGCTGCAGTAAAGGCACAGCCCCGCCAGGCGCCGATGCAGACGCTCCTCCGCTGACAGACGGGCACGCCCCAGCTGCATGGGTTCCCCAACGATGGGTGGTGAGGGGGCCCCCTCGACCCGGACTGGTGAGTGGCGTCTTATGGACCGGGCTGGAGAGTTGTGTCTCTCTTGCCGGCGGGTCTGCAAGGCGATTATCTATCCGGTTGGTCAGTGCAATGAGGGACTTGAAATCCGAGGCGGGGGAAACCAGTTAATCTTTCAGACGGTCGTTTAGTCCCTTTAAATACATGCCCTTAAAGCGCTGTTGGTCCAGTCTACCTCCGCGGCAAAGGTCCAAAATTCAATCGTATACTCCGCTGCAGTCCTGGACCCCTGGGACAGGCTTAGTAGACAGGACGCAGCGCCCGCCTGGTAATGCAGGTGATCAAATACAAGTTTAAAGTCTCTATGGAAATCCACAAAAGTCATCTGATTAAGCTCAGTTCTAGCAAACTTGGCCTCCACCCACTGAAGTGCTCTTCCTCTTATGAGTCCACAAATATAACGGATCTTGGCGCCGTCTGATAAAAAACGTCCTGGGCATTGCTGAAAAATAGACATGCATTGAAACAAAAATCTCCGACAGAGGCTGGGCTGACCTGAGTAGGGGTCCGGGTCTGTGCCCCTTGACTCCCGGGGGTCCGGTGACGCCGTGGCTCCGGTGGAGGCAGCGGCTGGCGTCATGGACGCGGGAGCGAGCAGCGTGCCCACCTAGGTGTTGAGCTGGGCCAGCTGCTGGGATAGGGACTGATTACACTCCATGAGGGTCTGTATGGTTTGGTTGTTGGTGTTTGGTGTTGACCTATGATGACTCCATGGTGAGAGTACACCTGAAGGAGTGAGGAATCCGGTCCTGAGTCCACTTGGTCCATGCTGGCCAGATCGTTCTGTCGTAATGACTGGGAAAGCGGACCAAACAATGCGGTACTCGGGAAAGAGTTACAGTGTTTATTTACAGTTTGTGAAAAGCAGTTCAACAAAGTTAATAGACTTGTAGGGGAGCAGGAGACGGGATGCGGGTCAGGATCCAGGGATGGAGCGAGCAGCGCAGCGGGACTGGCAGAGCGGACAGCACCGGGGTAGGAAACCGAGAGCGGACCTGGGACCGGGAACGTGGAGTGCAGGAACGGAGAAAGGGCAATCAGAGACAGAACCAAGAGCAGGGAGTGGAGTGGGGTCCAGAGACATAGAGTGCGGTGAACAAGACTAGGCAAGACTGTACCGGGGTGGAGAAACGAGGCAGGAGCAGAGCCGGGTGCACAGGAGCTGGGAAGGTCCAGAGAACCAGATCTGGAGGGCAGCATACAGGAGACCAATGAGCAGGGTAAAAAGACAAAAATGCAAAATCAAGACAAGCTAGAGTATTCACGTGAGACACGTGGACGATCTGGCACCGAGTATCTGGTCGAGGCTCCTCTTATTCCCAGCAGGTGGTGGTGATTGCGCTGATTAGCTGCAGGTGCGCGCGGGAGGAGCCAGAAGCTCTCCAGATCATCCATGTATCCCCCATGGTACAGTTCTGCTTGGCTCAGTCTAGTTTTTTTTGCATATGATCTGTACTCGGCTGATTATGCTCTTTTTTCCCCAGATCCCGCACCTTGGAACTACCTTGCACCTCAGCCTCCAACCCAGCTCTCCACGAACGGTACGAACACCTCAGCCTCTGACTCCACTACCTACAACCGCCTCAAAGACGTCAGCCTACGACCCTTCTTTCTTCTAACTGCTCTATCAATCTACATTTACATTTTCGTTTTTGTAAATAAACTCTGTTCAACCTCGAGTCTGAATCTTTGATCCTGCAGACATTACGACAGAACGATCTGGCCAACATGGACTCTGGACCGGACCAAATGGTACACTGGGCATTTTCACAACACGGAATTATTAATGGACAACATGAACAGAGTATCCAGGCCCTGTTTGAAAGTAACCAAGTCCTGACCCACCAAGTCACTCAGCTCACCAACCAGGTTTCTGCTTGGCGCGTTCTCCAGGCTCCTGCTGCTTCTGCTTCCGGAGTTCCCTCCCAGGCACGCTCCCTGGAGTCAAGATACACAGATCCAGACCCACACTCAGGTCAGCCCAGCCACTGCCGTGGTTTTCTTTTTCAGTGCTCCTCTGTGTTTCAACATTGTCCAGCTTGTTTTACATCAGACGTTGCAAAGATATGTTACATGTGTGGATTATTGAGAGGGAGAGCACTTCAGTGAGCTAAGGCAAAGTTCTCTAAAGCGGTGGCTTTAGACCAAGTCACTTATGATGGGTATGTGGGAGAATTTAAACTTGTCTTTGATCACCCGCATTATCAAGCTGACACCTCTCTCCGCCTGTTAAGTCTGTTCAGGGCACCAGATCAGAGGCAGACTACACCATCGAATTCTGGACACTAGCTGCGGATGTGGACTGTACTGACAGTGCATTAAAGGCTGTCTTTGTCAAGGGGCTAAGCGACAAATTAAAAGATAAACTAATTTCCCGTGATGATCCACCTGACCTTAAATCTCTGATTTCTCCAGCAAACCGCACTGATCACTGTCTGCAAAATCATCAAAGAGAGAGAAGCCGTTCGCCTCCCCACACTCTGAGTCGCCCTGTCTTCACACAACAATCCAACCTGTCTCCTACATCACCTACACTAGAGGAGCCTATGCAGTTGGGTCGAGCACACCTTACTGCAAAGGAGCACCAGCGATGCCGCCAGGAAGGTGAGAGCCTGTATTGTGAGCAAGGACCTGCAGCACTGGGGCAGTTTACAGCCGAGTGTGAAGCACCATGGTGCTCAACCGGAAAAAGGTGGCTTGCCCTCTCCAGGTGGGTGAAGATTCTCTGCCTCAAGTGGAGTTCAAGTATCTCAGGGTCTTGTTCACGAGTGAGGGAAGAATGGAGCGTGAGATTGACAGGCGGATTGGTGCAGCATCTGCAGTGATGCGGTCGCTGTATCGGTCCGTTGTGGTAAAGAAGGAGCTGAGTCAAAAGGCAAAGCTCTCGATTTACGTTCAATCCACGTTCCTGTCCTCACCTGTGGTCATGAGCTCTGGGTAATAACCGAAAAGGACAAAATTGTGGATAAGGCCAAGCTGCCGAAATGAGTTTCCTCCACAGGGTGGCTGGGTGCTCCCTTAGGGACAGGGTGAGGAGCTCAGTCACATGTGAGGAGCTCTGAGTAGAGCCTCTGCTCCTACATGCTGAGGTGGTTTGGGCATCTGTTCCTGGACGCCTCCCAAGGGAAGTGTTTGGGGAAGGCCCCGAGGAAGACCCAGGACACGCTGGAGGGACTGTGTCTCTCAGCTGGCCTGGGAACACCTTGAGGTCTTCCTTGAGGAGCCTTTAGTCCTTATCAGAACTGGAGCATTCCTCTCCTCTATATTTGTGTCCCACTGGTTCATTTCAGCTGTTGCTGTGTCTCAGTTTGATGGTTGCAAACTTCTGCAGGTGCATTTGAAGGACACTTATGTCACTTCCGGCGCGACAAGGACTGTCCCATTTCATGAATCCCACGAATGCGGCCGAATAATGTGTCCTGCATTTCCAGCGTTTCCATGGAAACATGTAAACAAAGCGTGCATCCGAGCACACGTGCACTTTTATGTATCCCACCATGCACTGCATGTGACTTCTACAGGAGAAATAATGAATATTTTCTTAAAGTTATTTAATAATAGCTACAGTTGAGAAGAAATCACATATAACGTTAGCATCAATGACACCTTGACTCTTCTATTAAATAATAAAAGGTAAAACTATAATTACTTCAAAGTCCATTTAAAACATTTAGCTCATTAGTCAGCAGCCGTCACAGTTGCCAGGCGACGTAACTTAAGCGCACAGACAGCGGTTTGACATTAGCTCCATGTCATGAGCCTGTCCCATTTCAGCACAGCCTTTGTTGTCGACGGAGGCGACACAGAGGAGCGCCCTCCACGGACCGGGTCCTTCAAAGGGCCAAGTGCAACCGTTGAATTGAGACACGGCATGTCCAATCCACTTTAGTTATATAACACATTTCACAAACAAATGCAGTTTCCAAAGTGCTGCACAAATACATTATAAATAAAAACAACTGGTCAAGTAAGCTAAAATAAAATAATAAATATATATATATATATATAAAAGCAATAAAACAATTACCAATAAAACAATAAAATCAAATAAAAAGAAGCAAATAAAATCTATCGGAACAAATCAATAAAATACAACACATGCAGAGTTAAAAGCCAGAGAGTAAAAGTGGGTCTTAAGACGAGACTTAAACTCTCCACAGTGGAGCTGTTTTGACGTGAGGACGCAGAACATTCCAGAGCTTTGGACCAGCCACAGAAAAGGCTCTGTCTCCTCTGGTTTTAAGTCTCGTCTTAGTCACCACGAGCTGGAGCTGGCCCTCGGACCTCAGTGCACGCGCCAGAGTATAGTCTGTGTCAGACTAAATGAGGCCGACACAGACACAGAGCTCAGCCTCCTGCTACTCATCTGAGTGAAGCCCCGCCCACCTGGACTACAGCCAATAGAGGAGCGGCTCTGACTCACTCCAGGAAAACTTCCTCTTCTTTCAACTACGCACTTTTCTCTGAGACACTTTGGACTCTTTGGATCCGCTCAGGTTTCCCTAGTTTAATTCTATTTAACACTGGGTTTAGTCCTGGTTTAGACCTGGTTTAGTCCTGGTTTAGACCTGGTTTAGTCCTGGTTTAGTCCTGGTTTAGTCCTGGTTTAGACCTGGTTTAGTCTAGATTATTTTAAACCCGAGTTGGTCGTGGTTTATTTCCTGGTTTATTTCCTGGTTTATTTCCTGGTTTATTCTCTGGTTTATTTCCTGGTTTATTTCCTGGTTTATTCCCTGGTTTATTTCCTGGTTTATTTCCTGGTTTATTTCCTGGTTTATTTCCTGGTTTATTTCCTGGTTACAGTCTTGTTGTGTCGTTATGTCTCACAGTTTGAGAGGGCCAGTTTCAGCTTTATCTAAACTTACTGTATGTTTCCCATTAACTGGACTCTCAGAATCATGAGTCTTTATGTTCTTAGTTTTGTTTCTTCTGTGGATCAGATGAAACAGGTGAAACTCCTTCTACAGAAAACAAACAAATTGGAAATTACACAGTTTTTAACTGGACATTTAACTAAATGTCGTTATAAAAATACAGAACAAAAGCAGCAGAGCCACAGTATTTTAGGTGTAAACATAGAATGAATAAAGTGGCATTAATATGTGACTGATCTAAACCTTGTGAGTTCACAGCACAGAGCTCAGAGCCACAGTTACCCACAAGGCTTTGACCTTTGAACTCTGCATCAATGCACCAGGGAGTGACTTTTCTGCTCTAAACTCACATTGTTGAATATTTCTTTTTTTTAAACACTTTTTATGAACTGTTTTTATAATTATTATTGTTTATTTTTCCTTCAGATCAGACTATCTTTTTCCCATGTTTTTAATAGAACTTATTAATAACTTCTTATCTAATTTTTCTTCAGATGGTGTTAATCATTCATTATCTAATATGTGGAGTGTTTTCTTTGTGGCCCATGTCTTTATAAATCAGATATAAGTAAAAGTCTGAGTTCTGATTACTGTTTGTTTGATGGAAGGTCATTTTGTGTTTTTGTTTCTTCTCAATGTGAACATTTCATTGTACAGTTGTATTTCATAAATGTTTAGCTCTTTTGGCGTCTCCTTCTTTACATTTTGATGTGAAAGTTTCTTTATGGAGACACTTGACAAAACTACATGAGATGAACCATGTGAGCAGTGGGCGGGGCTAAACAGTGTGATGTCATTCTGTAGGACTCTGGACTGAGCATGGATCAGAGAGAGACCAGAGAGGACGCAGCCCCTCCCACCACCAGCAGGGCGGCGCTGGAGAGTGAACGCTCTATTGGACGACTGATTGAATTTAAAAAGGAGCATGGTCCACAGTGAGTCTGAGCCAAAGATTAGATCTGCCTGTTGGAGTGTGTTTACATGCACAGAAGAAATCTGACCACAAACACCAGGTTTACATGTGTCGGGTCATTGTAGGATTAGGGTCAAACTCAACTGATTTTAGTCTTCACTGATCTTTGTCGTTGCTGCGTTTCTTTGACCTTTTTAATCTATTTTCTTCTTTAACACATGAGGTGTAAAAATCTGAATGAAATCACATCAGATTTTACTGTTTTAAGTCACATTTGAATAATCTGACAACTGTAGAAATCAGATTATGATCAGATTTTAAGTGTGCATTTAAACACAGACACTGAAGGATTTTAAGAGTGAAAACGTTTAACAAACATCCATTACATTCAGTGTCACTCTCAGGCCTCGACCTGGACCAGAGTCTGGACATGAACAACTTTGAGGTTTAAAATAAAAACATGTTAACAATAGAATGAATTTAGATAAATAATGAAAGAGAAAATACTTTGTAAAATGTGGTGTTTCTTTGTTCAAACTGTGGCACTGCAGCGTCTGTGGTGAGGGCCTCATGAACACTTTGTACAAGTATCAGACCTGAGTCATAACAGTCCCATGTGTTTTACTGTGACTGAAGTGTGTTTTCTTCTGTGTCTCAGGATCCACCAGAAACATCCTCCATCTGAACCTGGTCCCATCTGTGAGTCCCTCAGGAGTGACTGGTCTATGGAAAGTCCACCTGTTTTTGCCAATGACCCGTGAGTTTCCATTGAATAAAACAATTGAAATGAACATAAGTGTTTGATGAGTCTCTCTCACAGAGTGGAGCAGCAGGGTCCAGAGGTCTCCAATGGTCAGCACCATCAGACACAGCTGGACTCCATATTTAAGGTCTGTCACTAAAGTTTGTAAATGTTCAGATGAATGAGAACTTGTTCCACACAGATCTGACACTGACTGCATTTGTGTTGTTTATAATGTGTCTGTTCAGCTTCTGGAGGAGGACATCTTCACTTTTGTCCAGAAGGAGCTGAAGAAGCTCCACAAGGTTCTGAGTACAGATTACCCAGAATTCTTAGAGCCTGTGGAGGATGAGGATGAAGAGCAGAGGAGCAGCAGTGAGGCTGTTCTGAAGATCACACTGAACTTCCTGAGGAGGATGAATAAGAAGGAGCTGGCTGAGCGTCTGTGGAGCAGTGGGACCATTTAACACATTTAACAAGGTGCTCACAGTCGTTTTATATTCTCTGAGACTCAGGCCTGTATCTGTTGTCTTCATTCAGGGACTTATTCTGGAGTTTATCGACGTAAACTTAAGTCTAACCTGCAGCAGAAGTTTGAGTGTGTGTTTGAGGGCATCGCTAAAGCAGGAAACCCCACCCTTCTGAATCAGATCTACACAGAGCTCTACATCACAGAGGGAGGGTCTTCAGAGGTCAACCAGGAACATGAGGTCAGACACATGGAAACAGCCTCCAGGAAACCAGACCAGGCAGAGACACCCATCACATGTGAAGACATGTTTAAAGGCCCAGCTCACACACATGGACCAATCAGAACAGTGCTGACAAAGGGAGTGGCTGGCATCGGGAAAACAGTGCTCACTCAGAAGTTCAGTCTGGACTGGGCTGAAGGCAAAGCCAACCAGGACATACACCTGCTGTTCCCGTTCACTTTCAGAGCACTCAATGTGCTGAAGGAGAGAAGCTTCAGCTTGGTGACACTTGTTCATCACTTCTTTAGTCAAACACAAACAGAACTCTGCAGCTTTGAAGACCTCCAGGTGCTCTTCATCGTTGACGGTCTGGACGAGTGCAGACTTCCTCTGGACTTCACCAAAACCAAGGCCCTGTCCGACCCCACAGAGTCCACCTCACTGCACGTGCTGCTGGTAAACCTCATCAGGGGGAGCCTGCTTCCCTCCGCTCGCCTCTGGATAACCACACGGCCTGCTGCGGCCAATCAGATCCCTGCTGAGTGCATCTCCATGGTGACAGAGGTCAGAGGGTTCACCGACCCCCAGAAGGAGGAGTACTTCAGGAAGAGGTTCAGAGACGAGGCCGACACAATCATCTCCCACATCAAGACGTCCAGAAGCCTCCACATCATGTGCTACATGCCAATCTTCTGCTGGATCGCTGCCACAGTCCTGGAGCATGTGTTGAAAAGCAGAGAGAGAGGAGAGCTGCCCAAGACCCTGACTCAGATGTACATCCACTTCCTGGTGGTTCAGGCCAAAGTGAAGAACATCAAGTATGAAGGAGGATCTGAGACAGACCCACACTGGAGTCCAGAGACCAGGAAGATGGTGGAGTCTCTGGGAAAACTGGCCTTTGAGCAGCTGCAGAAAGGAAACCTGATCTTCTATGACTGTGACCTGAGCGAGTGTGGGCTGGATGCTGCAGCGGCCTCAGTGTACTCTGGAGTGTTCACACAGGTCTTTAGGGAGGAGCCAGGCCTGTACCAGAACAAGGTCTACTGCTTCATCCATCTGAGTGTGCAGGAGTTTCTGGCTGCTCTTCACGTCCATCAGACCTTCATCAATACTTGGATCAACCTGCTCTCAGAGAAACAAACATCACGGTCAAATATTTTTAGAAGGAATTCAGTCCAGTTTTACCAGAAAGCTGTGGACCAGGCCTTGCAGAGTCCAAATGGACACCTGGACCTGCTTCTCCGCTTCCTCCTGGGTCTTTCACTGTCGACCAATCAGAGCCTTCTACAAGGTCTGCTGAAACAGACAGGAAGTAGCTCCCAGACCAATAAGAAAACAGCTGAGTACATCAAGAATAAGCTGAGTGAGGATGTGTCTGCAGAGAGGAGCATCAGCCTCCTCCACTGTCTGAATGAACTGAATGAGCGTTCTCTGGTGGAGCAGATCCAACAGTACCTGAGGTCAGGACGTCTGTCTGAAGGTGGACTGTCTCCTGCTCAGTGGTCAGCTCTGGCCTTCATCTTACTGTCATCAGAAGAAGATCTGGAGCAGTTTGAGCTGAAGAAATACTCTGCTTCAGAGGAGGCGCTCCTGAGGCTGCTGCCAGTGGTCAAGGCCTCCGACAAAGCTTTGTGAGTAACTTTTGTTTAACAGAGGATGGTTTGATGGTTCCTCCCCTTCCTGAATTGCCACCTTAATGTGTTGGAGGTGTTTGAGCGCCCGACTGATCCTGGGAACTATGTTGTCGGGGGCTTCATACCCCTGGTAGGGTCACCCATGGCAAACAGGTTCAGGGAGACGGGTCAGACTAAGAGCAGTTCAGCAGCCCCTTATGAAAAGAGTAAAATCAAGGCCAGCTGCGTCGCCCGGACCGGCGTTACCGGGGCCCCATCCTGGAGCCAGGCCTGGGGTGGGTTCTCGACAGCGAGCGCCTAGTGGCCAGGCCTCTTCTCACGGGGCCCGGCCGGGCTCAGCCCGAAGGAGTAACGCCCGGTGAACGAGAGGGTCGCGTCCCTGCGGCTTCGGGTCGGGGACAGGTCTCTTGCTGTTGTGTCAGCGTACGGGCCAAACAGCAGTGCAGAGTACCTGGCCTTCTTGAAGTCCTTGGGAGGGGTACTAGACAGTGCCCCGACCGGGGACTCCGTTGTTTTCCTGGGGGACTTCAACGCCCATGTGGGTAATGACAGTGACACCTGGAGGGGCGTGATTGGGAAGAACGGCCTCCCTGATCTGAACCCGAGCGGTGTTTTGTTATTGGACTTCTGTTCTAGTTTGTCCATAACGAACACCATGTTCGAGCACAAGGGTGTCCATCGGTGCACGTGGCACCAGGACATCCTAAGTCGGAGTTCGATGATCGACTTTGTTGTCATGTCATCTGATCTTCAGCTGCGTGTCTTGGACTCTCGGTTGAAGAGAGGGGCTGAGCTGTCAACCGATCACCACCTGGTGGTGAGTTGGATCCGCTAGCGGAGGAGGAAGCCAGACAGACCTAGCAGGCCCAAGTGCATCGTAATGGTCTGTTGGGAACGCCTGGCAGAACCTTCTGTCAGGGGGGTCTTCAACTCTCCCGAACTTCTCCCTGATCCCGGGGGAGGCTGGGGACATGGACTCCGAGTGGGCCATGTTCTCCACCTCTATTGTCGATGCGGCCGCTCGTAGTTGTGGTCGTAAGGTCTGTGGTGCTTGTCGCTGCGGCAATCCCCGAACCTGGTGGTGGACACCGGAAGTAAGGGATCCCTTCAAGCTGAAGAAGGAGCCCTATAGAGCCTTGTTGGCTTGTGGGACTCCTGAGGCAGCGGGTAAGTACAGGCGGGCCAAGCGTGCTGCGGCTCTTTCGGTCACAGAGGCAAAAACTTGGGGTTTAGATTTGTCCTGTGTGTGATGTTTTGTGAA
The DNA here is from genome assembly GCF_009829125.3 of Periophthalmus magnuspinnatus. Lineage (NCBI taxonomy): Eukaryota > Metazoa > Chordata > Actinopteri > Gobiiformes > Gobiidae > Periophthalmus > Periophthalmus magnuspinnatus. The sequence continues at coordinate 2,137,836 of NC_047139.1, read as the reverse complement.
TCTGGAGAAGGCATTTGACCGTGTCCCTCATGGTGTCCTTTGGGGGGTGCTCTGGGAGTATGGGGTCCGGGTTTCTTTACTAAGGGCTGTCCAGTCCCTGTATGACTGGAGCAGGAGCTGTGTTCATTGCCGGCAGTAAGTCAGACCTGTTCCCGGTGCATGTTGGACTCCACCAGGGCTGCCCTTTGTCACCGGTTCTGTTTATTATATTTATGGACAGAATTTCTTTATGCAGCCAGGGGCCGGAGGGGGCCTGGTTTGGGAACCACAGGATCTCATCTCTGCTGTTTGCGGATGTTGTCCTGATGGCTTCATCGCACCAGGACCTGCAGCACTGGGGCGTTTCGCAGCCGAGTGTGAAGCGGCTGAGATGAAAATCAGCTCCTCCGCCATGGTTCTAGAATGGAAAAAGGTGGCTTGCCCTCTCCGGGTGGGTGGTGAGTCCCTGCCTCAAGTGGAGGAGTTCAAGTATCTCTGGGTCTTGTTCACAAGTGAGGGAAGGATGAAGTGTGAGATTGACAGGTGCATCGGTGCAGCGTCTGCAGTGATGCGGTCGATTTACTGGTCAATCTACGTTCCTGCCCTCACCTATGGTCATGAGCTCTGGGTAATGACTGAAAGGACAAGATCGCGGATACAAGCGGCTGAAATGGGTTTCCTCCGCAGGGTGGCTGGGCGCACCTTTAGGGATAGGGTGAGGAGCTCAGTCACATGGGAGGAGCTCGGAGTAGAGCAGCTGCTCCTACACGTTGAGAGGAACCAGCTGATGTGGCTCGGGAATCTGCTCAGGATGCCTCCTGGACGCCTCCCTAGGGAGGTGTTCTGGGCATGTCCCACCGGGAGGAGGCCCCAGGGAAGACCCAGGACACGCTGGAGGGACTATGTCTCTCGGCTGGCCTGGGAATGCCTTGGGGTCCCACTGGAGGAGCTGGAGGACATGTCTGGGGTGAGGGAAGTCTGGGAGTCCCTGCTTAGACTGCTGCCCCTGCGACCCGGCCCCGGATAAGTGGAAGAAAATGGATGGATTGATGGTTTGATTCAACTTCTACATGAACAATGTTTTCTCTCTTCAGACTGAGCAGCTGTAACCTGTCAGAGAGAAGCTGTGAAGCTCTGTCCTCAGTCCTCAGCTCCCAGTCCTCTAGTCTGACAGTCCTGGATCTCAGTCTCAACGACTTGAAGGACTCAGGGCTGAAGATGTTGTCTGTTGGTCTGAAGAGTCCTCACTGTAAACTGAAACAGCTCAGGTCAGAGGGGTTAATATTACTCACTGATATTACATAACCTGCTTTGGAAAAGAACATTTGATAACAGTAACATAAATATATGGGACGTTTTTTTCTCATTTGGATTGATTGTTTATCATTTGGATTGATTGTTACCAATGAATGTGTCTCTTCAGACTGTCAGGTTGTCTGGTCTCAGAGGAAGGCTGTACTTCTCTGGCCTCAGCTCTGAGGTCCAACTCCTCCCATCTGACAGAACTGGACCTCACCTACAACCACCCAGGAGACACAGGAATAAAGCTCCTGTCTGCTCTACAGAAGGACCCTCACTGCGCACTGGACACTCTCAGGTTTGGACTACTCTTATAAATACTCACACACAAAAAAAAAAAAAAAAAAAAAAAAATGTAAGAGCAAACTTCAAACTGACTTCAGACTCAAGACTAAGATTAATCTGAACTAAATCATGATTGAAAATAAGAAGTGCTTTCTATCCAATTAAAATAGATTTTAGAACCACCAGAGGAAGTCCATGTACCACAGTTTGAGAACCACTGTCAGAGTCTACATAACAACAAAGGAGACCTACTCTGCAAAAATTACTTTTTCTTTTTTTTTTTTTTACTTATATTTTATTGTTTTCAAACAAAGATACAAAAACATAACAAAATAACAGTGAACAATCAGTCAGCTGTCATTTAAATACAATATCCATTTTTCCCAGTGTTCTTGATATTTTTCTCTTTGTAACCTTAGAATATATGTAAACCTCTCCATAACTCAAATTTCTTCCACAATGTCCTTCTAATTGCCCAGCGTACGGGGGTCTTCCTTATGCCGTTTGCGGGTAATGGCTTTTTTTGATGCTGCCAATAATATCTTGAATAAATAATAGTCCTTTTTTGGGAAGTGTGCTTTAGTGGTTAGCCCAAAATACATCGTTATGCATGTTCTTGGTAATGTGTAGCCAAATATTTTCTCCACTTCCTTGCCCAAAGCATCCCAAAATTGTGACACCTTGTTGCACTGCCAAAACGCATGTGCCCCACATTATACTCCCCACATCGTCTCCAACATGGCTGATCCATAGATAGTGATGCTTTTTTAGTTTTTGGTGTGATGAAAAATCTGATTATGTTCTTCCAGCAGAAGATTCTCCAATTTGTTGAGTTAGTTGAGGTTATCTCATTTTGACAAATTTTGTACCATTTTTCATCACTTATTTCTTCTTTAATTTCTTTCGGCCCTTTTATCACTAATGTATAACAATGTATTTTTCCTGTTGACCCCCAAACCTTTAGATATAATTTTTGCACTCTTGTTCTTATACGCATCCCAAAGCATTGCAGTGATTATATTTAATTCACTCGGGAGGTCCGGTCTGATCACTTTTTGATAATAATCTCTATGTGCTTTATATTTTGGAAACTCACCAACTCCCCTTCCTTAATAAACGTTCCCATGATGTTCAGTCCTTTATTTGCCCACTCTTTAAACTTGGTATTCATAATTCCTGGTTTAAAATTTGTATCATATGCTAGCCAACTCAAAAGTCTAGTTTCTTTCTCCAATTTGAATTTTCTTACAAATTTGAACCAGACGTCCAGCGCGAATTTGGTTATGGAATCTAATGTAGTTTCATTTTCTTTAAACATTCTTTTGTTTGCAATCATAGCTTGTACACGGTAAACAATATTCAACGCAATTTGTTTCCACTTAGCCATGCATTCAGAGTCAAAAATCACTTTTAACTATGTTGTAATTGTTTTAATCCACACACTCAGAGTTGTATTTAGAGTGATTCATGAATGTTTGAATGATCTTTATTCTCCTGTATTCAAGACGTCATGGCTCCGATCTGCCTCCTTTTTTCACACCACGGCGACTCACTGCTCTGGATTTATTTATCACAAATGAAAAAAAAAAAAAAAACTGCTTCTCATTAGTGTGAACTACATTTAAATCTATCCAGAGGTGAGGCTCCTTTGTTGTGATGATGTTTCTGGTGACGTATAATAAAGGGACATGTGTGAATCAGTTCTTAAAACCTCATTGGTCTCCAAAATTTTACAACCCAGAAGTCAGTGGATTTGTTTCTTTTATTCTTCCATCCACTTTCTTTTGTTTTATCATTATAATGATCCACTGGTGAAAGAGATTATCACTTTACACTAGACAAAAGTACAATATGTCGTCTTTATTCTCACACAAACTCTTCTGACACTCTCTGATGTGGTGTTTCCTTTAGACTGAGACCTGCTGGAGAACGATGGATGAATCCGATCAGGAGATGTAAGTCTGACTTACTCCATTTAACACTGATTAGTTTTATGATTTTATTTGTCTCACACAAACAACACTTCAATGTGGAACATGGTTATTATGATTTAAATTATTGTGTTTTTACGAGTTTCAAAAAAAGCATCATGGGACCTGGAGCATGTCTCATCTGTCAGTCAGACTGAGACTCACTGGCCCCTCCCCCTCGACTCTCTCTCCTCTGTGGGTGTGGCCTCAGACTGTGTGAATCCAGAGTTCTTCTTAAAGCAGATCCTGAAGAGTCCAGTCTGGAGCTGTGTAACTGCACTCATGTTTCAGCTCAAACACAACAGTGATCTTCATTCTTCTTCTGGAGACAGTGGATTTAAACCAATCCCCTGTTCTCCTCTGAGCTGTGCCTCTGCTGCCTCCTCCTCATCACTAGAACAACAACAGACACACAAACACTGGCAAAAGGACAGAAGCTGTGAACAAGCTCCTGAAACACAGAGCCACATGTCTCAGCCCCTGTGTGCACCAAGCCCCATCAGAACTACTGCTGCTGGAGCAAAGGAGGAGCAAAGGAGGAGCAAAGGAGGAGCAAAGGAGGAGCAAAGGAGGAGCAAAGGAGGAGCAAAGGAGGAGCAAAGGAGGAGCAAAGGAGGAGCCCTGGAGCCACACTGACACAGGCACGGCTGTTGGACACAGGTCTACACACAAGCACAAGTGACTGTGGATTCATATAGAGACATTTTAAAGGAGAAAGTCTGTGTCATGGAGCACAGAGGAGTGTAGGAGGAGCACAGGAGGAGCACAGAGGAGTAAATAATTCTTTTTAAATCATATTCCATGAATAGATTGACCCATATTAAACTATAATTAAATCTGTGTCTCCACATGGGACTAACTGCTGCTGTGTTGTGTCTTCTCTCCATCAGATTTCTGTGATCTCACTCTGGATCCAAACACAGCTCACAGAAAACTCAAACTGTCTGACAACAACAAGAAGGTGACACGTGTGAGAGAGGAGCAGCCGTATCCAGATCATCAGGACAGATTTGAGAACTGGCCTCAGATTCTGTGTTCCACTGGTCTGACTGGTCGCTGTTACTGGGAGGTCCAGTGGAGTGGAAGGGTTTATATATCAGTGTCTTACAGAGGAATCAGAAGAAAAGGAGACAGTGACAGTGGATTTGGAAGCAATGATCAGTCCTGGAGTCTGCTCTGTTCTAAACATGGTTTTTATGTTTGGCATAATAACAAAGACATCTCCCTCCCTCAGCCATGGTCCTCCTCTTCTGGGAGAGTCGCAGTGTTTGTGGACTGTCCTGCTGGCTCTCTGTCCTTCTACACAGTCTCCTCTGACCAACTGACCCACCTCCACACCTTCAACACCACATTCACTCACACTCTGATCCCTGGGTTTAGGCTCCGGCCTGAAGACTCCTCAGTGTGTGTGTGTGCTCCGACAGACTCGCCCTCCTCTGTGTAAAATACAACAGTCAAATCTGTAGAAAAATCACTTTGTAAATGTTTTATTTTGACTTGATTTGAGCAGAGATTTCTTTTCTGATGTGTTATTTCCTCTCAAAGACAAACTGCAGACATCAGCCTCACACTAGTGTCTGTACTGAACAAATCACTGTGTTCAATATGGACGTAATGGAAATTTAAATATTGTGTCATTATTTTACCTTTTAGAAATCACATGGTCTCGTAACTAAAACTAATTTGGTTTGGTCGTCAAAGACAGTGTGAGAAAAACCTTTCATGTCAACCCTTTTGTTCCCTCTTGGTGGCTAGACTTGTTAAGACGTGTTGTAATGCAAGTGAAAGTGGATGCAACCAGACCATACAGTCGGCCTTCAATCCCTCCCTATTGACCCCCTGAGGGGACCCAGCTCATGAATGTGTCCAGGAGCTAGTCCGGCCAACACCTCAGCAGAAGTACCACACTCTCTCCCCTGAAGTGTTGCACATCTAGTATTGTTTCTACTCCACATGCTACTTCACACCTTGTATTGTCTCTACTCCAAATGTTACCTCCTGAGGGGAACCGGCTCCCGAATGTCTCCAGGAGTCGGTCTGACCACCCCTCAATGGAAGTGTCACATGCTTACTTTGAAATGTATGTCCTCTGGTCATCTCAACCTATATAAACTGGGTGCTTTCCAGCATTCAGGGTCTGACTTAAGGGGGAGATGCTGTCGGACCTATTTCTTGCAAGAAATAAACTCTTGTCTATGCTTCAACATTCACCAGAGCCTGCAAAAGGAGTCTTATTTCCACGACAAAGGACTTTCCAAACTCATAAACAGGCACCACATGCAGTAAGTGTACAGTCTGTATATGTGCTACTTTGGTCCTTGTTTGTTTGATTGGGTTCAATACTCCCATAAGAAAGTATGTTGTATTTTTATGTTCTGAGGCAGTGTTTTTGTCCAATAAGAAGGAGGAGGAGACACAGTGGTGTAGACCATAGTAATTAGTACATGTGGTCTTTTATCAATCAAAATTTTCTGCATTTAAATGAAGAAAAAACAGAATATATTTTGTTTGGTGATTCTGTCCCCTTAAATCTTGGCTCACTGACCTCAAGGCTCAGACCAACTGTTAAAAATCTCGGGGTCATTCTTGACAACGCTTTAAAATTTGACAAACAAATTGACAGCGTGGTCAGAGCAAGCTTTTTTCAGCTACGTCTTTTAACAAACGTTAAGCCATTTTTAAACTGCAATGACCTTGAGAAAACGATTCATGCTTTTATCAACTCTAGAATAGATTATTGTAACTCACTTTATATTGGTGTCTCTCAGTCGTCCCTGAGTTGCCTCCAACTTGTGCAAAATGCTGCAGCACGATTTTTAACCAACACATCCAGACGCCAACACATCACCCCAGTCCTTTATTCACTCCATTGGCTTCCTGTTACTTTTAGAGTTGATTTTAAAATTTTACTTTTTGTTTTTAAAGTTCTTAATGGCCTCGCCCTGCCCTACTTGGCTGAACTGTTGGTCCGAAATTCAAACCGGGCCTTGAGGTCATTGGATCAACTCCTTTTGGAAGTTCCAAAAACTAAATACAAACACTGGGGTGATCGGGCTTTCTCTGTGGCTGGGCCCAAACTCTGGAACAAACTGCCTCCTGATGTGCGCACCATTACTGACTTCGGTCTTTTTAAATCCAGGCTTAAAACATATTTATTCAGATTGGCCTTCAACACCTAGTAATGTTGTGACACATTATCATTATTTATATTTTGTTGTATTAATCTATTTTATTCTATTTTATTCTCCTATTTTACTGTTTTAGTATGATTTTAACTTGTTTTAATTTGATTTTACTGGGAAGCACTTTGGTCACCTTGAGTGTTGTAAAGTGCTCTATAAATAAATGTTGATTGATTGATTGATTATCAACCTTTCTTCAACTTGGAGAAGCCGACCAGAGCCACACCAAACAAACTAAACCATGAACTCATATAAACCGATGGAAATATGAGTCTTGTGTTTTCAGCCACAAATAAAAGACAAAAGTTCAAACATAAGTAATGTGCTCATTATTTTTCCTAAGGTTTGTGAATGTGATATAAACATTGAATTACTTTTCATGGCATACCAAAAACACGGGGAAAGATTTGGTTGTTTGTTTGTCATCAAATAGAAAATAACATGCTATGATGCTAACAACGCTAACATGTGTGTGCAGATCCAGAGGCTGAATAAACCCCAGAGCCTCTGTGTCAGACGTCATCACATCTGAACAACTGCAGCAGCTCCTTCACACAATGGCACCACCAACAGGATGAATGGAGTAGGATCCTGTTCGTGACGCCATTCTGACATTTAACTCAGTTAGGGTTAGGGTCTGTATATATATATATATATATATATATATATATATATATATATATATATATGAATGAATGAATGAATGAATGAATAGTTTATTATTGTGTCTTGCATACAAAGAATGCCGAGCCCAAATGGGCTTATAAGACACCATTAACAAAAATACAATAGTCCAATAGTCCAGACGTGTATACAACAAACAAAAACAAAAACAAAACAAAACAACAATAAACTCATTTAAACAAACTCATTTGCCGCTTCTTCCAGGCTTTACATAAAAATAAAACCAACTTATAAACATTAGAATTAAACAACCATTTCATTTTGCTGTCATCATCACACCAGAACATTTCAAGACATTGAGTGAACATTTCATCAAATAAAGGATTTCTAAATTCATTGTAAAATGGACAATGCAACAGAAAATGAGCTTCACTTTCTACTTCGCCCAACTCACATAAACCACAAAGTCTTTCTTCTTCAGGGGTTTGAGAGAATCTCCCAGTTCTTAATGGCCCATATATATATATATATATATATATATATATATATATATATATATATATATATATATATATATATATATATATATATATATATATATATATAAACTGAGTTAAATGGACTATCAAAGGGCTTGGTGTGTTTTAACAGACAGATTTACTTAATCCCTGAGTTCTCTAAATATGAAACAATAAATTGCTCTCTCCAAATGTAAACATACTGGTGGGTGGTACTGACAAAAATGAATAGCTTGTTGTATTTTTTGATTATATTCAGACAGTAAATAACGTTATATGAATGTTTATAAGCCTGAACTAACAGGTATCTGTCTTATTACTTTTCTCCTATGAACCTCAAAGTTATTCTAAAACACTTGGGCATCTGCAGTGGACCTCATGAACAAAGACACGGTACTTTAGGCACGATGGAGGCTCCTGGATATCCATGTAAATCACAGTTCTTCTTGTTAGATTCAAAAATACAATCACATCATCGCGTATAAAACAACATATTTTGACGTAATTTTCAAAATCTTTTCAGACTGATGAGGAAATCCTGGACATGTCCGGATACAGGTCTAAGGAGAACATCACTGAGAAGTTTGGTTCACTTGGCCACATTATGGAGGTGTGTAAGAAAACGACACCTGAAAATGAAGCCTGTAAATGCCCAGACTAATCTATTGATGACTTGTTTCTAGACCAAGTATAAGTTATCGAGCCTGGAGGAGGACAAAGATGTACACGCTGCCACACTCCTGCTCCATAAGACGCTGGAACCTGATTTACACAAAAGAATTACTCCAGCACAAATCCTACGACATCGGGGATTTGGAGTTCTTGCCTATCGGAGGTGTTGTTTGCTTACAACACCACACCTCATCAGTCGACTGGAGAATCTCTTTATTTCTTAATGTTTGGACAATAACCACGGCTTCTAATTGATTTCTTTCTTGGACAAGTACCAGAGCCCTTGGCAGGGAATGTCAATGACTGGAAAAAGGAGCATCAAGCCCGGCTGCAAGTTGCTTTTGAAGGGGCTCGAGCTCACTTGAAGGCTGCTGCAGATCGCAGAAAGGCTAACCAATGACAAAGTTTTGAAAGAAGCCCCTCTCCAAGAAGGTCAGCTGGTGCTTTTGCGTGACCATGGCATCAGAGATCGGCAGAAAACTCAGGACTTTTGGAGTCCGGTGACTTATCAGGTCATACAGGCACCAGAACAGGAAAGTTCGGTCTATACTGTGGCAGCTGGCGAGGACCATAGTAAAGTCAAAAGGTACATCGCTCCTTGCTGAAAGCTTTGGTTAGCCTTGGTAAACCAGGCTTAGTCATGGAAGGCTCACCTTGCAGTCCAAGGGAAAACCCAGTGCCTGCTGGAGATGTGTCCTCTGATTCTTTCGATGGTGACCTGTTCAGACAGCCACAACCACAGGTACTATCTTCAGTCCCTCCCATCCAGTGTGTGGCTGTGACTCAAACTACCCCACAGCCCGTGGTCCCATTTTCTTCTGGTCCCAGGGTCTTAAAACCCTGTTCGGCTCTATCAAGTGCACGCTCTCAACCCTCGCCGGTCACCCCAACTGTAGATTCAGGTGGAGAGAATATCGGCTTGCGTGGATCTACACGCCCCACTGCAGGTCTGCACCCTAACATTCACCATCTTCCCAGGCGTGCAGGAAACTTGCCTTTGGCCGGGCAGGCTGCTTCATCAATATCTGTGTGCGCAGTCTTTAGGCCATGGTGCTAACCACGCAATCCATCGTCGGGCGCCAATGCCATCTTGGAGGGTAGAATGTGGTAAGATAGCTGTTGAGGAATGTGCTGCAGGTGCGCTTACCTGGTTTCCCGCGGTCTGGTGGACTATATAAGCGCTCCCTTTCTCATTGCTCCCCCTTTGCCCACACACATTTCCAGGTCCCTGTGTAGGCAGTTCTGTCCTTCATGCCCAGTGCCGCTGTCTGACTGACTCAGCACCGCTTCACTATACAACATGCTGAACTTCGTAGTGCGTTCACATGCGCCCTCGTTTTTGGGGACAGTTCCTCTGCTTGGCTGTAACGTTGCACCTTGGGCCAAGTGCGCGTCGCTGTGTGCCCTCATCTGCGGTGACAGTCCCGCTGCTCAGCTGTACTCGCTGTACCAGGTCCATTACGCACAGTGGTGCATTTTCATCAATAAAAGCTGTCATTGTGCCAAGGAAGACACGAGACATCTTGCGTCTCATTGCAAACTCCAGAAAGTGAGCTGCGTAAAGTGGACTCCCAGCCATCAACCCTGGGATTGTGTGCTCACCCAACTTAACCAACGGTGTCCTCTGTGGTCAGAAGTGGCACAGGGCACGCCGCCTCTGCTGCTTTGTCTTTTTGACGCTTTGCCCCTTTTTGGTGTTTTGTCTTGTCCCACCTTTGCTTTGCCATCTGTTTTGCCTTGCTCCACTTAGTTCAAGTTGGCCCACTGTGAGATCGCCTTTAGTGGTTCTGTTCTGGGCTGAGCTCGGGCTGGTCACACCTGAGCTCTGTGCATCGAGTGGTATTTCGCCCTGTACATGGTCTGGCAGGCGGTTAGTTTGGGCTCGGTAAACTTTTTAATGAATTGAATGAGTGTACGGTGAAACCGGATTTTATATGTATTGTAGTTATTGTTACTGAAATTAAAACACTGTTTCCTTTTAATATGTAAAATAAACATGATGTAAATGCTCTTTCATCTTGATATACTTACCTGTGTGCCTTATATTTAGGGTCTAGTCCCCAAACTAGATTTGGAGTGGCATTGTTGCAACACTTATATTTATTAGTACTATCTCAAATTATTAACCCCTCAATTGCCACAGAGGTAAGAGATATCAGATGGAATATTATAATAACCATAATAAGTAGTAAATCCCAAAACATAGTGAACAGAAATAGTAGTACCAAAGAGTACCAAAATACAGCGTAAACTAAAAATATGCAGTTGTGTATTTGTGTTGTTGTTTGGAGTATGGGGAGTGGGATGGGAAAAGCCGAGAAGGAAGAAGAGGTTAAACCCGTCCAGAAGTCACCCATGAAGGTACCTGTGGTCATCTTGGTCAAAGCTGCTGCATCAGAAAACACTTGACCCTTTAAAGAAGACGACCAACTGAGCCAGAGGTGAACAGGCTTTGCTCGTTTAATGACTGATACAATTTGTCTTAAAAAGTGTGGGAAATGTAGTCCCCCTGACATCAAAGAGGACAGAGAACAGAGCCTCAGAGGTGATCACGGTCATAGCAGCTCCATCTGTAAATACACCAGCTCTGGAGCAGAACAAGCAGAAGAGCGGCTGGTGAGCACCACTTTGTTTGTTATATGGGACATTTGAAACAGAATCTTCAAACTTTGGCATTAAATGTGCAAATAAACTCTCATTCTAATCCATAATATATATATATATATATATATATATATATATATATATATATATATATATATATATTTATATATATATTTTTTTTTTATTTTTATTTTTTTATTTTTTTTTTTTTTCTCACTCAGTCCAGGAGCAAAAAACTAAAGCACAGATGATGATGGTGAGACCAGCTCTGTCTGTAAATACACAGGCTCTGGAGCAGAAGAGGCTCTGGAGCAAAAGTCCTGGAAAAAGGTCCTGGAAAGTTTTGAAAAAGTACTGGAAAAAGTCATGGGAAACAAGACCTGGAAAGTTTTGAAAAAGTCCTGGAAAAAGGTCCTGGAAAGTTTTGCAAAATTCCTGGAAAGGTTTGCAAAAGACCTAGAAAATGTTGTAGGAAAAAGGTCCTGGAAAGTTTTGCAAAAGACCTGGAAAAGGTCCTTGAAAGTTTTGAAAAAGTCCTATAAAGAGTCATGGGGAAAAGGTCCTTGAAAGTTTTGCAAAAGTCATGGGAAAAGGTCCCAGAAAATGTCTTTTGAAAGTGCAGGATCCCACGGGAAGAAGGTCACTGTGAAACCCTAAAACAGAAACATCATGGGAGGATGTTTGTGCGAAGGGAAAGAGTGACCTTCTGGAAATGCAAAAACAGAATATATTTCTCTGTGAATTTCGTCATATGTTTTTACACTGCTTGCAAAGTATATGCCCCCCCCCTTCAGAGCAGCAGTGTGAATGTAACTAGGGTTTCCTAACTTGACAGTGGGCGCCTTCAGAAGGAGGGTGGTGATTTGTAACTGGAGGTTTTTTGCCTCTCTGCTCTTTCTCCTCAATATTGAGACAAAATAATCTCTCTTGTCTTCTCTTCTCTTTTGAACTGTAATATAGGTTGTGAACCTATCAGTAGTCCACTATCGACTTAGATCCCTGGGTCAGGCTGAGCAGGCAGGAAGCAGTGTCCGCCTGGTAATGCGGGTGTTCAAATACTAGTTTAAAATCCTTCAGAAAGTCCTCAAAGTTTATCTGGTTTAACACAGTCTTAGCGAATTTAGCCTCTGCCCACTGGAGCACTCTCCCTCTTAACAGTCCGCAGATAAAGCGAGTCTTTGCAGCGTCAGACATAAAGCGGGCTGGGCACTGCTGAAACATAGACATGCATTGAAACAGGAAGCCCTGACAGAGGCTGGGCTGACCTGAATAGGGGTCCGGATCAGTGCCCCTCGATTCCAGCGGAGGCGGGGTCGCCGTGGCCCTGGAGGCGGCGGCGGGGTCCGAGGACGGGAGAGCGAAGAGCGCAGCAACTTGGCTGGTGAGCTGAGACACTTGCTGGGTGAGTTGAGACACTTGCTGGGTGAGGGTCTGGTTGCACTCCAACAGAGTTTGAATGGTTTGGTCGTGTTGTCCGAAGATTATTCCGTGGTGAGAGAACATCTGGTGGAGGCGAGGGATCCGACCCCGAGTCTGCTTGGTCCTTCTCATGGCCAGATAGTTCTGTCGTAATACAGGCAAATGGGACCAAGAGATGCAGAGACAAGACAAGACAGTACCAGGGCTGGGAAGCAGGGTCGGAGCAGAGCCGGGAGCGAGGGAGCTGGGACGGTCCAGAGAGCAGGATCTGAAGGGTAACAAAAAATCCAATGGGCAGGGTTCAGAGAGCAAAAATACAAAAAGCAAGGAGAAGCTAGATATTCACATTGACACGCGGATGATCTGGCACCGAGTGTCTGGTCCTGGCTCCTCTTATCCCCAGCAGGTGGCGTTGATTGCGCTGAAGAGTTCCAGGTGCGCGCGGGAGGAGCCAGGAGCTCCACCCAGCTCCGGCTCAGGCAGGTGAGGGAGGGGAAGGAGCAAGACAGGAGGACAAACAGGGAGCAGGAATAATATGGATCATGACAAAATGATTTGAGAGGGGAGTTAAAGAAGCTATTTTTGTTAGAAAAGAGAATCTTTCCTTAAACAGGAATGGGGACCTCAGACATAATCTCTCCCCATCTATAACTCCATCCTCAGACCCAGAACAATGAGAACAACTCTGCCATTTAAACCTAAATATCTGTTCATTTAATGAATTAATAAATTAAAAAAAACAAAACAAACATGAACCCTTGTGAAAATGTGACTTTTTACACTCTCCTCTGTGGAACTGCAGGACTAAACCAGGACTACACCATTAAATATATATCTATATTTTCCCTTTTTTGTTACTCAGACACAGTCTCTTATCATCTGAATGTTGTCTGTCCTAATGCAGCACCAACCCTAACCGTAACCGCTATCCCCTAACCCCTATTCCCTAACTCTCATCCCTATCCCCTAATCCCCAACTCTAATCCCTATCCTGCAGCCCTAATCCCTAACCTCTAACTCTAATCCCTATCCCCTAACACACCAAGCCCCTGACCCCAATTAAAACCCCTTAACATTCCGGGTCATTTTGGTGAAATTGCCTTTGTTCTGACCTCTCCCAATTAAAATGATCACCACGTGTAGTAAATACACAAGTTTGGGGTCTTTATAAAGGTAACACCCTATAGTTTTACCCACATGTGTCAGAATCACTGTAAGTTTGTCTGCTGAGCATTTATACACTATGGAACACACACACAAAAAAAAAAAAAAGTTTTCTCATCCTCGTCTAAATTGTTTTGTGAAAATGAAGGTGTAGAAAGCTGCAGTAGGAGCTGGGGACAAAAATACACTATATCTCAACTGACAAGATTGTTGACCACTTACATTTCACATTTGAGGTCAATACCTAGAAAAATGAGAGTTTTACACTCATTCCTCCAAACCGATCCAAATGAAGACATTTGGAGGATGTTTGGAAAAACTGCAATAACTTTTGAATGTTTCAACCCACAGACATAAATGAGGCTCTACTGAAAACTCACACTGAGAAGAATCTGTATCTGCACACCCAGCTGCTCTATTACTGTACATTTATATATCATATCAAAACACAATATAAAATGTATATTTGTATATAAAATACAGTCAAAACAAGTGGTATGGGTCAAAATAAATATATATTTACAAGCCACACACTGCAAACAGTGAACAAACACACACACACTTCAAAATGTAAACAAAGCCACACTGGAAACTAAAAACACACTGTACATGATTTTAACTTGTACAAATATCCAGTGTCCTCTGTTGCATACTTCCTTTGTTTTGTCTGTTTCGTCATGTTTAAAACGCAAAACTGCTGCAAAACAGTGCGTAAAATTACGCAATTACACGCAAAATTATGCGCAAAATTACGCGCGGATCTTTGTATCCAGTCTCCTCCTTTTACGCGCCCAGCAAACTCCGTCTGTTTACGGGAAACCACTGCATGTCATACATTGTTGTGTTCCGCTGCTCATTGGCTGTAAGGGGAAAACATCACTAAATGTGTGCAATCTAACTGCTTGATTCTACAAGGGGGAGAGTGGGGCGTACTCTTTCAGTCATATGTAACACTCAATCACTGTCCGAGGCTTCAGTAACCCACAACCCCCACATTATTGGCCAACCTTGGTGTCAATCACAAGCTAACAAGTATGTTTTGCATTGAGGAGCAAAGTTGGCGCTGTCAGAAGTTTATTATGCTTGAAATCGACAAAAGAAATGCAAAAAAGTGACAGCAGATTTCACTTTCCTGCAACAGATTGGACATGAAGGATCTAATTTCTTTTGTGGACATAATTTCTTGACTGGATTATATTCTCTGGACCTGTACGGAACAAATGGCTTTCCTGTCAGCACTGTGGTGATTGTGTAAATGTTTTACATATTCAGAAAGATGAGTGCTATAGCTTTCATTTGATGTGTAGATTGTTTGTGTGGGTGACGCAGAAATATATGTACATTGCTGTAAAGTTGTAACGTAAAGGCGACGGCGAGGGTCCATATTCACCTGCTGCAGTGAGACATAGATCTGACTCGTCTGCAGAGTTGTGGTAGGACACATTATTGTTGCGTATTAACTGTCCTAACAGCAGCATGTAGAGACTGAACAACAGGGGTCCCAGCATTGACCCCTGGGGCACCCCAAAGGTCAGAGACATTTGATATTAGACACATTTTCCAATTTCAACAAAGAACTCCCTGTCTTCTAGATAGGACTTGAACCGAGTTTAGGGCCACATATAACTCTTAGATATTATTGCTAAATGCTGGATATTACTGCTAACTGCTAGATATAATTGCTAACTGGTATCTAAGGCAGTGTCGAGCAGTAATAAGAAGCGGCTTGGATGAGCAGCAAAACATCCTCACTCCTACAACTTATTGTCTTGTTGAGAAATTTAACTTTGGCTTTTACTTTAGCTGATAAGTTTGCCATTAACTAGCACACACTCCAGCTCCTACAGAGTCACTCACCGAGATGCGGCGATAGTATATTTCATTGAGAGTCCAGCTCCTTCAGCCCAGTTCCTCTGCAGATCTAAAACAGACAATTTGTTTTTAGATTGTAACTTAATATTAGCATGTTAGCTGCCAGGTTAGCGCTGGAGTTCCACTCACCAAGTTCAAATCCACACTGGCTGCAGAGGTCAGGGGTCAGGTTCATTCTTCTTTTTTTATTTTTTTATTACTCAAATATACAATAGCATAAACAATAACACTACAAGAGGTTTAAGCTTTTACATTGACATTCATAGTGCATTATGTATTAAAAATAATATAGATCAAATATAAATAAATACAACATTACGTTTTATATTTATAAGCTCTACATAGAGCTTTTGTTTTCAAGGTTTTTGGATTTGTGCAATAATTTAAAGAATTTGTATAGGAGGATAAAATGGATTGAAATACAACAGGTTTGGGTTTGTAGCTAGAAAATTAACAGCAATGGATATGATATTTGGATTTTGGATAGGATTAGGTTCATGGCACATAAACACATAAGCACATAATCACAGCAAATAAAGTTTCACATCTGGGCCCTAAACCCCACTGTGCAACATTTATTTTATGCAGTAGTTTGTAATGGGGAACTTTGGAATAGTTTGTTCTTGTACTTCAGAAACTGACCACAAGGTGGAGACCTAATATTAATCTACTGCTTCTGTCCTCCAGTCTTTTGTGATTTATGCACTGACCTTTACTGACCACAGGATGGGGCTAATATCCAGGCGATAAGTGCAATTGATGTTGCTCATGAGTGTCCTCATGTTATTGTCACGTGACTTAGGGTTTTAGGTAGTGTGTGTATATGTCTGTGTGTGTTTAATAGAATGTGTGTACATGTGGATGCTTTGGCTTAAATCTCCATCATTATTAAATCTAATGAAGGAAACATCCGCTCGTTGAAACATTCTTGGAAAATACAATTTATACTTTAATTTAATGATGGTTAAAATGACGAGGGAAATGTCCCAGATACTGAGCGCAAACAATATCACCATAGCAACACATTCAAACGTATTATGAACACAATAATAAAACAGGTAATGCCATGTTACTACTACTACTACTACTACTACTACTACTACTACTACTACGACTAACTACTACTCCTACTCCTGCTCTCATGCCACTAGAAGCTGCTGCAAGTTATCATTAACAGTTTCAACAACTAGTACTACAACTACTAGTGCTAATACAACTACGGCTGCCAGCTGTAGTAGTAGTGGTAGTAGTGGTAGTGGTGTAACAGTTTTACCTGAGATACAGAGTACACACTCCAATACCTTAAATATAAAAAAACAACAACACAGAGATATGAGTCTGCACGTGTACTACCACAGATCTGCCAACGTTTACAAAGTTTACACTGGCACCACGCGACCCACATCTGGAACTTCACTAAAGAACATTTTAAAGTTTATCATCGTCAAAGAGCTTCAGTAAGAGTACTATAAGAGTACTACAGCATTTAAAGAGTAGTATAAGAGTACTGAAAACGTGTACTGTAAGAGTAGTATTAGAGTACTGTAAACGTGTACTGTAAGAGTAGTATAAGAGTACTGTAAATGTGTACTGTAAGAGTAATATAAGAGTACTGTAAGAGTACTGTTTAGAGAGTACTATGAGATTACTGTGAGAGTACTATGAGAGTACCGTAAGAGTACTGTAAGAGTACTGTTTAGAGAGTGCTGTAAGAGTACTATGAGAGTGCTGTAAGAATACTGTTTAGAGAGTACTGCAGAAGTGTACAGTAAAAGTACTGTAAGATTACTGTAGAAGAATACTGTAAGAGTACTGTTTAGAGAGTACTGTAAGAGTACGGTAAGAGTAAGAGTACTATAAGAGTACTGTTTGGAGAGTACTGTTTACAGAGTACTGTAAGAGTACTGTTTAGAGAGTACTGTTTACAGAGTACTATAGGAGTACTCTTTAGAGAGTACCGTTTACAGAGTACTGTAAGAGTACTGTTTAGAGAGTACTGTAAGAGTACGGTAAGAGTAAGAGTACTATAAGAGTACTGTTTGGAGAGTACTGTTTAGAGAGTATTGTAAGAGTACTGTTTAGAGAGCACTGTTTACAGAGTACTGTAAGAGTACTGTTTACAGAGTACTATAGGAGTTCTGTTTAGAGAGTACTGTTTACAGAGTACTATAGGAGTACTGTTTAGAGAGCACTGTTTACAGAGTACTGTAAGAGTACTGTTTACAGAGTACTATAGGAGTTCTGTTTAGAGAGTACTGTTTACAGAGTACTGTAAGAGTACTGTTTACAGAGTACTATAGGAGTACTGTTTAGAGAGTACTGTAAGAGTACTGTTTACAGAGTACTATAGGAGTACTGTTTAGAGAGTACTGTTTACAGAGTACTATAGAAGTACTGTTTAGAGAGTACTGTTTACAGAGTACTATAGGAGTACTGTTTAGAGAGTACTGTAGGAGTACTGTTTAGAGAGTACTGTTTACAGGTTTCAAGAAGAGGTTACATGTCATTCTATACCAAAAGAATAAATATATATAATAACTAATGAACTAACCAAGTACACAACCAAAGTATAAAAATGTAAAATGTAAAACACACAGGTTAATGTATACCAACGACTCCACCCATTCCAGGCACAAGCAGGATGTGAGGAGAAGGAAAACAAACGCTGCTTCCGAGTCAAATTCAATGAAGGTGTGTCCTCAGTGAAATCAATGCTTTGACACTATGACCCACATTTACAAAGACTATTTTTAAAATCATAAAGCAGACCATTGTCTCCACCCGCCCCAGGCTCAAGCTGGAGGTTAGCATGAGGAAAACAAGCACACTTTTAAGGCACTAACACAAGGATCCATTAACAATTTGACATTTAGGGTTGTAAAAAACATTGAAAATCTGATTCTAATCGATACTAAAACTATTATCGAAACTAGATACTCATCTGAGGGATTACACATGGGAACAAAAAACAAAGTACTACCATTTACTGTGGAAAATCACAGTATATCGTCTAAAGAAAGAGTGTTTTTATCATCACCTTAGTATCGGAATCAGTATCAAGTAGTAGTATCTGGTCCTACTCACATTAACACCAGTGTCTCCACCCGTCCCAGACTCAAGTGAGACGTGAGCAGACATAAACCAAGTGCACCCACAGACTTATGCAATAATACAAGGTGTGTCCTCAAAGGAAACACACACATGGCCTGCAGCTACTTCTGTCACCAAATACTCCAGAACTAAACCAGGACTAGACCAGGACTGAACCAGGACTGAACCAGGACTGAACCAGGACTGAACCAGGACTGAACCAAGACTAGACAGGACTGAACCAGGACTGAACCAGGACTAGACAGGATTGAACCAGGACTGAACCAGGACTAAACCAGGACTAGACCAGGACCAAACGCTCCGGCCTGTTCAACAAACCAGTGTTTGTTTATACGTATACACAAGTTTTAGAGTACGTAGCATACATATACATATACATATACATATGCATATACATAGACATATACATATACATATGCATATACATATATACATATACATATACATCAGGGGTGTCAGACACATTTTCACCGAGGGCCACAAAAGCAAAATGGCTGCTCTCAAAGACCCAGATGTAAAATAAATAACTACTTTTTAACTTGCTAATGAACAGTTTATGTCTTTATTACTTATTCAAGTTACAAATGTTGCATATGCATTTGCCTAAATGTAAAAATATGACTGTGTAACTGCGTATCTCCTGATAAAATGACATTTGAAGACCATCATCATCATCACCACCTTTCACTTTACCCTGGCAAGGGCCACATAAAATGATGTGGAGGGCCACATAATACATATAGATATATACATATACATAATACATGTAAATATATACATAATACATATACATATAGATATATACATAATGCATATAGATATATACATATACATATAGATATATATAATACATATACATCACACACACTAGGAATAGCCAACTGTTTGTGTAACTGCACTGCCATATTATCTGGGCTGATAAAAACGTGGGCTATTAAAGTGTCATTGTGGTTTAGACCAAAAGTGAATGTAATTTTATTTTATTTTTTTTAAGTTAATATTGTAGTTTTATTAGTTCATTTATTTAATGTAACCAGGAAAGCACCGTTTAAGTGTTGTCTCCTAGTAAAAACACAAACCAAATGAACATAAACTCAGCCTTTGTGTAAAAATAGTCCAGTTTATAGAGAGTGCAGCTCCGGAGAAAGTGCCGCCTCGCGTCTCCCCCTCAGCCCGGCAGGAGGCGTGTCTGAGCGGGCAGATGTCGTCAACTCTCTCCGCTCTTTGATCCGAGCGAAGGAGGGACTTCAAAAAATTCAACTTACCGCTGGATTTCTCGCTCCTACCAACTCCTCCCGTGGAAACTTCCCACCATGAACACCGCCTGGACTTTTACGTACAACTTTCCACCATTTTCCACCTTTGTTTTGTAGTTTTAAGCAACTTTAAACGGATCCAGTCGCTGCGTTTTGGCTGCGTTTCGGCTGCGTTTTACGTGCGTTTTGGAGCTACCTTTCAAACTCGATCCATGTACCGAGACGAGGCGACACCGGAGGACGTGGGCTCTGCTCGGGGCTGAACACCGCCGCCATCCCGGGCTTGGGGAGATCCGATTCTGCGGGAAACAGGAGCAGAAATTGAGCCGAAGCGATGAAAATGACAATGGCGATGGAAAGTAACTTCAAGCTCGCGTTGAAGAAGACGCCTTCGCTTCGCACCGCGGAGGTAACAGCCGCAAACACGCACAAATCCGCACAAATCCGCCCTTTTTGGCTTCTAACCCAACTTTTGCCTCTAGATGAGTAGATTTCCTAAAATGTGCGTAAACATGGCGCTTGGTTTGGTGTGTAGTTTGTCTGGTTCGCTCGTGTTTTCACTAAATGCAGGTATATGCTAATGAGGCGCTGTTAAGCTAGTGTCAATCTTTCCCGGTTTAGCACGTGGGACATTTTGTGATTAGCATAAACTGTTTTTGGTCAGATTAGCAAAGAAAAAGAGTCATTTCTCATTTGGATCGTGGGATTTGTTCAGTGTTGTGTTTTTTACCTGTGACCAGAGGGTGTTTGGGTCTGTGTTTCAGGACAGAGGCAGATTGTGTCTCTGAAAAACTGTGATTTTTGCATTTTTGTAGTTAGCAGTGAGTTAGCTTTGAGGTGTCAGTGCTGTTTATGTTTTAGTTGGTTTGGTTTTATTTGACTTGGCTTGATTTCTTTTGTTTTCATTATTTGTGAGGGCAAAACGGCTGAAAATCGTGTGAATACTAAAGCTGCACTGTGTAACATCTCACAGCTGATCGTCTCCATGGAGATGTCACTGTTTTGCCTGAAATGTTCCACCATTTTTTTTTTTGGGTGTTTGTTTCAGGACAGAGGCAGATTGTGTCTCTGAAAAACTGTGATTTTTGCATTTTTGTAGTTAGCAGTGAGTTAGCTTTGAGGTGTCAGTGCTGTTTATGTTTTAACTGGTTTGGTTTTGTCTTGGTTTGGTTTGACTTCACTTGGCTTGTTTTAGTTTGGTTTGGTTGGTTTGGTTTGTCTTCGCTAGACTTTGCTTGGCTTGGTTTAACTTGGTTTGACTTGGTTTGGTTTGGCTTGACTTTTGGCTTGTTTTAGTTTGGTTTGGTTTGTCTTTGCTAGACTTTGTTTGGCTTGGTTTGACTTGGTTTGGTTTGGTTTGTTTTAGTCTGGTTTGGTTTGACCTAGTTTGGTTTGTCTTCGCTTGACTCTGGCTTGGTTTGACTGGGTTTGACTTGGACTGGTTTAACTTGGTTTGATTTGGTTTGTCTTTGTTTGGTTTGTCTTTGTTTGGTTTGTCTTGGTTTGGTTTGTCTTTGTTTGGTTTGTCTCGGTTTGGTTTGGTTTGGCCTGGCTTCTTTATTTGTGAGGGCAAAACGGCTGAAAATCGTGTGAATACTAAAGCTGCACTGTGTAACTTCACCGGCACCTGATCGTCTCCATGGAGATGTCACTGCTTCGCCTGTAATGCTCCACAATTAATTTTTTAAATGCCCTGCTGTAGGTACAACATTCCAGGCAGAGGTCTCCATGGAAACGAGCGTGACATTCCGCAGTGCACCTTTACACGTCCAAAGACCACTGCCGCAGAGAGGAGCTGTGACGTTATGGGCACATATACAAATACTGAATTTAAAACATATTTGGCACGTTTTTTTGCAACAATATTGATACTGGAGGTGAGATGCTAACTGGAGGCTCTGCTCTGTCTAAGGCTTTGTTGAGCTTTGTTTTAACAGAATCTGACCGTAAAGAACTGACTTATCTGAACTACAACAGGTGAGCTGATGTGTGCTGTTAAACGACTCTCTCTCAAACAACATTACAGTCACAAGCTAGCATTAGCATTAGCGTTAGCCAACAGTATTTTTGTGTAAACGCAAACTCCTAAACAGGAACATGAACGCTCAGGTTGTATTTACGCACCACATCCTGAGGAGCCTGTGATCAGAGTTTTTCTTGAGTATTCAAACTTTTCTGTCTGCGTTTGCTAATCTGTGCGTCGCGTCTCCATGGTAACTGCTGAACGTTCCACCATAGACATACATGTAGAGCCCTCCAGTGCGATGTCACAGTGCACAGTATAAATTCAGTGACAAAAACTGAACTGGGCGCAGGCAGAGGACTCGTTATGATCTGACTTATGGGTCTTTTTAAACTAATTTTTAAATCTCATGTGTTTTATGAGTCTGAGGGACCAAGATCTGAAGGAAATCACAGTTTTAATGTTTACGTGTCACTTTAATAATGTTTATAAGTGAGTGAGCATGTGACTATGTCCAGAGCAACCGATTATTGATAAGATTATATTAGATTACCGTATTTTCTGGACTATAACGCACTTTTTTTCGTAGTTTGGCCAGGGGTGCGACTTATACTCAGATGCAATTTATATGTGAAATATGTTTGTTTTTTCAATTTATTATTACGCATTTTTGGGCTGGTGCGACTTGTACTCTGGAAAATACGGTAGATTATTTTCCTCAACTAATTTAAATTTACTACAAACTCCCCCACGCTCCTTTTCACAGAGAAGAAGTGTGGTCACGTCTCTTTGTATTAACCTCCTGAGGCCCGAGCTCTTGCGTGACATGCTTTATTAATTTCTCTTTGTATTTAGACTCATCCAATCAGCCCAAATAACAAAGAATAATCTTTTTACATTATGTAGTTTCTGAGAAAAAATGATGTAAATCAAACGTCCTCATATGTGACATTTTACTCATTTTGATAAAACATTTGAATATTGATTTGCATAAACTATGTATTAAGACCCTGAACACAGCAACATTTGTCCTGAGTAAAAACAAAATGAGAAACAACAACTGCGCCTCTTGGGACAATGTGTCTCGTGTCTCTGCGGACAGGAGCAGGAAGAAGAAATAAAAATATAAAATAAAATATTCTAAACATTCTAAACTGTTAAAAAATGAATATATATAATATATTTGCATTGTTGCTGTTCTTGTTGCTGTTATTTTTCTTCAAAAAATTTGCATTGTGGCCTAGACGACCCAAAATGTGTTGTCCACATATGAGGACGCCAGGTCTCAGGAGGATAAAGTGTTAAATCAGACCTGTTCTTTAAACTGGACTCTTCAGATCTTTAACCATGTTCTGGTCGTTTTCTCCTTTTAGAGTTGTTTTTTTTGTTTTTGGAGTGACTTGTGTCTGAGTAATATTTAATCAACCGGTTTTTAATTCCAGTTGGAGAAAAAAAAATCCTCTGCTCGCTAGTATATGTATGTATACTAGACTTTAAAAGGTCACGTTTCCTCTGCTCTTTTAGCCGCTGGGCGTCTTTATCTGAACCACAAACCGTATCGTCCTGTTTCATATTTCGCTCTTTTCTAAACTTGTTCATGTGAAAAACACCTGAGTAAAGACCACAGACTGTGTGAAGACGTGGACTGATGGAGCGTGACGTCACCCACAGCGTTCAACTCCAACCGAGGCTAGCACTTCCTGTTTAGAACGCGCGGCTAGCAGGTTAGCTACGTGCATTTGTATGTGCAGACAATGGTTCACACTGAAGCGGTTATACAAATACTTTTAGTTGCATTTGTAGACAGAATGATTTTAATCTCAAATGTTATTGTTATGTTAAAATCAAATTGTATTACGTTTCCAGTGGAGCTGATCGATTTGTGATTAGTTTAGTGATTTCTGTTTTGGAAACGTGTCCAGAACGACCGACAAAAGACTGCACTCTGAACTGAAAAACTCTGTCGTCGTAGTTTTTGTCCTTTTTTAAAATAATCCCGTCTGAACCTCGGTCACTTCCATGTTCCGCTTTCACTCTGGAGTTTTTGTAAACAAACACACGAGCCTTGATCCCGTTCCCGACTCCGCTCAGAGCTGGAAACATCACGGTTTGGCATCACATTATTTCCACTGCTGCCCAAAAATAGCCCCAGCGCCTGCCAGTCCCTGAACTGGGTCACAGTGACTTTATTTTCACTATTTGAACAAACCAAACTTTTGACTTTGGCGCGAGGTGCTGGCAAAAATCTATAAACAACGTGTAGATGGAATCAAACGGGAGAAGAGGCTCTGCTCCAGACCAACGGAGAGTCAGGTTTGTGGAGAGGCAAGCCCATTCACAGTGAGCACGCTTGTCTTTCTACTGAACACATTTAGTTAAATTTGACCTATTTACACGACCAGGCAAACGTTTGGACACACCCTCATTCAGTGTTTTTAAAATGTATTTTTACTACTTTCTACATGTTATACAAACAGAAGAAATCAGATATATGAAGTAACATGTGGAAATATGTACAAAAAAATGAAATAACTCAGTTTTTCGACAAAGGAAAAGGCAGAGACTGAGGATTTGAAAATAAAATATAAATAAAAAACATTTGTATAGTTCCATATATGTGGTGTGGTGTTGTTGATTAGGTGTATGTTGTGTTGTTGTTGTGTTGTGTCATGTGTTGTGGTTGTGTTGTTGATTAGGTGTGTGTTTGCTTGTGTTCTGATTAGGTTTAACTTGTGTTTGTGTTGTGTTTATATTGTGCTTGTGTTGTGGGTTGTTGTGTGGTGATTAGGTTTGTGTTGTGTTTGTTCTTTCATTTGATTCATTTTTGTCTCACAGATGTATATTCGTCTGTATCATCGTCTCTTCAGGTCAAACATGTGAGTGATGACTCACAGATGACTTTCATCTCAATAAAAAACATTTAATATGAAAAAAAAGTTTATTTGAGTTTATTTTAAGGCTAAAAAGTTGCGTAGTGTAGCTTTAAAAAAACACTTTCAGAAAAAAAACAGCCACTGTGTTTAAGGCTGCAATAATTCACATGTTTATTTGTTGGTCAATGATGAGCCTGAGTCTGTGCCGTGCTATAAAATGTAATGTACTGGTTTAGTCCTGATTTAGTCCCGGTTTAGTCCTGGTTAAGTCCTGCTTAGATCATGCTTTAGTCCTGGTTTAGTCCTGCTTTAGGCCTGGTTTAGTCCTGCTTTAGGCCTGGTTTAGTCCTGCTTTAGGCCTGGTTTAGTCCTGCTTTAGGCCTGGTTTAGTCCTGCTTTAGTCCTGCTTTAGGCCCGGTTTAGTCCTGCTTTAGGCCCGGTTTAGGCCCTTTTAGTCCTGGTTTAGTCCTGGTTTAGTCCTGCTTTAGGCCTGGCTTAGTCCTGCTTTAGGCCTGGTTCAGTCCCGGTTCAGTCCCGGTTCAGTCCTGGTTCAGTCCCGGTTCAGTCTGTTTAAAGCGGTGGTGTCTCATGACGGTAGCAGCTCGTGGTTTCTGCACATGCTCAGTAGCGCCTCTCAGCGTGGTGTGAGGTCGCTCCTTCTTTAGCTCTTGGCCAAACTCTTCACAGCCCCATGACAAAAATGCGCCTGCCCCTTTAAGATCTGTCACTTTGATTCATCGCCCTGTTTGAAGACACTGACATTTACAGAAACTCATCATGGTGAGTGATTAGGATGTTCTGAATGCATAAGGTCAGTGAGGAGTAACTTTGCACCAAACTGTTTTAAATGAAGTTGTTTTTTCAGAGACTTGAACCGCGTGTCGTCCCCTCTTCATATTACACATCTAAATGTTTGTACAGGTTTGTTTGACGACTTCTGGATGTTGGCGAGCTGCTGTCGTCTCGTGTCCCCCGTGGCGTTCCTCGAGCTCCCGTGTTCTGTTGAAACTTGAAACCTGTGCAGATTTGCATTGATTCTGACCCGGACGGCCTTTTCAGCGCAAAATAAAGAACCATTACGTAACCTTTGAGTTATTCTAAAGACAAACATGTGGAAAGACAGAATTCATGATCCAAGTTTAGTTTATTCACAACAGCATTTTTCTGTGACAGTTTAATGTAGAAAGAGGACTGGGGCTGGACCGGGGCTGGACCGGGGCTGGACCGGGGCTGGACCGGGGCTGGACCGGGGCTGGACCGGGGCTGGACCGGGGCTGGACTGGGCTGAGGTAGATGTGTACTCGTGTAGATGTGTACTCGTGTAGAGGCGTACTCGTGTAGAGGCGTACTCGTGTAGAGGCGTACTCGTGTAGAGGCGTACTCGTGCAGAGGTGTAGAGGCGTACTCGTGCAGAGGCGTACTCGTGCAGAGGTGTACTCGTGCAGAGGTGTACTCGTGCAGAGGTGCAGAGGTGTACTCGTGCAGAGGTGCAGAGGTGTACTCGTGCAGAGGTGCAGAGGTGTACTCGTGCAGAGGTGCAGAGGTGTACTCGTGCAGAGGTGCAGAGGTGTACTCGTGCAGAGGTGCAGAGGTGCAGAGGTGTACTCGTGCAGAGGTGCAGAGGTGTACTCGTGCAGAGGTGCAGAGGTGTACTCGTGCAGAGGTGCAGAGGTGTACTCGTGCAGAGGTGCAGAGGTGTACTCGTGCAGAGGTGTACTCGTGCAGAGGTGCAGAGGTGTACTCGTGCAGAGGTGCAGAGGTGTACTCGTGCAGAGGTGCAGAGGTGTACTCGTGCAGAGGTGCAGAGGTGTACTCGTGCAGAGGTGTACTCGTGCAGAGGTGTACTCGTGCAGAGGTGCAGAGGTGTACTCGTGCAGAGGTGCAGAGGTGTACTCGTGCAGAGGTGTAGAGGTGTACTCGTGTAGAGGTGCAGAGGTGTTGAGGTGTACTCGTGCAGAGGTGTTGAGGTGTACTCGTGCAGAGGTGTAGAGGTGTACTCATGTAGAGGTGCAGAGGTGTACTCGTGCACTCTTGCAGAGGTGTACTCGTGCAGAGGTGTACTCGTGTACTCATGCAGAGGTGTACTCGTGTACTCGTGCAGAGGTGTACTCGTGCAGAGGTGTAGAGGTGCAGAGGTGTACTCGTGCAGAGGTGTACTCGTGCAGAGGTGTACTCGTGCAGAGGTGTACTCGTGCAGAGGTGTACTCGTGCAGAGGTGCAGAGGTGTACTCGTGCAGAGGTGCAGAGGTGTACTCGTGCAGAGGTGTAGAGGTGTACTCGTGTAGAGGTGTACTCGTGCAGAGGTGTAGAGGTGCAGAGGTGTACTCGTGCAGAGGTGTACTCGTGCAGAGGTGTAGAGGTGCAGAGGTGTACTCGTGCAGAGGTGTACTCGTGCAGAGGTGTACTCGTGCAGAGGTGTACTCGTGCAGAGGTGTACTCGTGCAGAGGTGCAGAGGTGTACTCGTGCAGAGGTGCAGAGGTGTACTCGTGCAGAGGTGTAGAGGTGTACTCGTGCAGAGGCCAAAATGGTCCTTACGTGGTTCCTGCAAATATGTGTGTGTGTGTGTGTGTGTGTGTGTGTGTATGTATGTATATATATATATATATATATATATATATATATATATATAATTAGTTCCATCTTTAATACACTGATTGTTAAGTTGCTGCAGTGATTCTTGTGCGTTTGTTGTCTATAGGTTGTTGCAGTGATTCTTGTGCGTTTGTTGTCTATAAGTTGTTGCAGTGATTCTTGTGCGTTTGTTGTCTATAAGTTGATATAGTGATTCTTGTGCGTTTGTTGTCTATAAGTTGCTGCAGTGATTCTTGTGCGTTTGTTGTCTATAGGTTGTTGCAGTGATTCTTGTGCGTTTGTTGTCTATAAGTTGCTGCAGTGATTCTTGTGCGTTTGTTGTCTATAGGTTGTTGCAGTGATTCTTGTGCGTTTGTTGTCTATAGGTTGTTGCAGTGATTCTTGTGCGTTTGTTGTCTATAAGTTGATATAGTGATTCTTGTGCGTTTGTTGTCTATAAGTTGCTGCAGTGATTCTTGTGCGTTTGTTGTCTATAAGTTGCTGCAGTGATTCTTGTGCGTTTGTTGTCTTTGTGCGTAGTTACTGCCGCTCGTTGCTCGTTGATGATTAGAGTTGTACTTTTTGAGGGCTGTGTGAGGTCACAGTGTGTGGAGAGCGCTGCAGTGGCTGATGGGAGTTTTCCAGAGGCCAGATCATGATGCGCTCGTGGTCTGTGGTGAATATTTTTATTTGGTTCAATACAGAAAGAAAAGTCAAATGAAATGGCTTTAAACAAACGATTTTTCAACTGTAAAAACATCTGATTGTGATCAGATTTGAGATTCATGTTTTAATTCAAGGATTCTGTTCAAAGTTCACATTTTAAACCGGAATAACTGACAAAACACTGAATCTGAGGTGATTAAAACAAGAATGACACACAGATCATGTTTGTACAGACCTGAACTACACGGTTAGACGTTTATTTTGTCACAATAAAACAGGAGATTTTGTTTTTTGGTACTTGGAAAAACTGCAGTCTTTGTGAATTGTGTTGATTCAAACGATGATTTCGAACTCTGGTCCTTAACTGAACTCTGGTCTGGCAATTGATAAAAATAAGTTTCTTTAACGGGGTGATGGTCGTTATAAACTTTGACCCATGTACTGGGTAGAATGAAGTAGCAGAAGAGTGAAATATAACCCAGAACAAACGTTGTGTTGGGTCTGCTGGGTCAGATTAAGTTGTGTTGTGCGTTGTGTTGGTCTAATAGTGACCCAGTTGTGGGTTTACACAGGTGGGTTATGTTTAACGTTGTGTTGTTAATCTCTGCTTTAAACTTCAGGACTTCCTCCTTCACATACTAGTGCTTTTCATGATGATGTCATACTCTCAGACGGGGCAAAAGACGCATTTCCCTGTTTTACACTGAACTTCACATTAAATATCTAAAGGTAAAGTCACAAATGTTAAAATGTTAAACACGTGAAGTGAAATCAGTGCGGTCCCTGTTAGAAATGATCAGGTTCAACCGTATTAATCTGCCCTTTGCTCGTCTGCATTGATCATCACAGGGCCTATAAAACGCTGTGATGTCATCTGAAACCCCGCCGTATTTAACCTTTTTAAATCTTACACGTGCGTAGCTCCGTATATATTTTTTCCTATACTTTCTTTAGCTCTGTGTAGTCGTCTTCACACTTCAGAATAAGCCTGTGCTAAAGTCAACGTCCACAAAACCCAAAGATCAGGTTCATAACAGAGGAGACTGTGTGAGACGCCCTGTTTGTTTGGATATGAGCGCTTTAAATCAGGTAAACAGCATTAGCCCGGCTGTGACCTGGGACAGTTTCAGAGCTCGCCTTTAAACGCCATGAAAACATTTGAATGAGTTTAAATTAGTCCAGGTCTAACCATGTAATGCAACTCTTTGAACTAGGCCTCGTTTAGAGCCTTAACAGTCCTGGTTTAGTCCTGGTTTAGTCCTGTTTTTTTCCTGGTTTAGTGCCAGTTTTAGACCTGGTTTAGTCCTCCTGTTTTAGACCTGGTTTAGTCCCGGTTTAGTCCCAGTTTAGTCCTGTTTTAGACCCGTTTTCGTCCTGGTTTAGTCCCGCTTTAGTCCCGGTTTAAACCTGTTTTAAACCTTCTTTAGTACTGGTTTAAACCTGTTTTAGTCCTGCTTTAGCCCTGGTTTAGCCCTGGTTTAGTCCCGTTTTAGTCCCGTTTTAGTCCCGCTTTAGTCCCGCTTTAGTCCCGATTTAGCCCTGGTTTAGTCCCGCTTTAGTCCTGGTTTAGTGCCAGTTTTAGCCCTGTTTTAGCCCTGGATTAGACCTGCTTTAGACCTGCTTTAGACCTGCTTTAGTCCTCCTGCTTTAGTCCCGCTTTAGCCCTGCTTTAGCCCTGCTTTAGTCCCACTTTAGTCCTGCTTTAGTCCTACTTTAGTCCTGCTTTAGTCCGGCTTTAGTCCTGCTTTAGTCCTGCTTTAGTCCCGCTTTAGTCCCGCTTTAGTCCTGCTTTAGTCCCAGTTTAGTCCTGCTTTAGTCCCGCTTTAGTCCTGCTTTAGTCCTGCTTTAGTCCTGCTTTAGTCCTGCTTTAGTCCTGCTTTAGTCCTGCTTTAGTCCTGCTTTAGTCCCGCTTTAGTCCTGCTTTAGTCCCAGTTTAGTCCCGCTTTAGTCCTGCTTTAGTCCTGCTTTAGTCCCGCTTTAGTCCCGCTTTAGTCCTGCTTTAGTCCCAGTTTAGTCCTGCTTTAGTCCCGCTTTAGTCCCGCTTTAGTCCTGCTTTAGTCCTGCTTTAGTCCTGCTTTAGTCCTGCTTTAGTCCTGCTTTAGTCCTGCTTTAGTCCTGCTTTAGACCTGCTTTAGTCCTGCTTTAGTCCTGCTTTAGTCCTGCTTTAGTCCTGCTTTAGTCCTGCTTTAGTCCCGCTTTAGTCCCGCTTTAGTCCCGCTTTAGTCCCGCTTTAGTCCCGCTTTAGTCCCGCTTTAGTCCCTGGTTTAGCCCCGGTTTATTCCTGGTGGTACTTGGTGTGACTCAGGTCTGGTTGTGTCTGTGGTTAATCTTTGACATAATTTCCTCTTGCTGAATATGATCTTTTTGCCTGAAACCTGGCAGCCGTCTCTCCTCTGGATGTGTCATGTGGCACGTTTGACTTTATTTTATTGTTTTATTGGTTTATCCTACGGTAAAGTTCCAGGGTTTTTCTGAAGCGCTCATGCCAGACTGTAGTCCAAAGACTCCTCCTAAACTCAATATTCAGTTTGCGATAAGGCTGTAGTATCGAAAAACTGATCCTAATCGATACTGAAACAAGTACTGAAACTAGACCCTCATTTGAGCAGGTATTGAGACTAAAACAATCACATAACACATGAAGTCCAACTTGAAACACAGAGGCTGAAGAGAACAGAGTTTACAGCCATCGACACATTAGCACGCTGCTAACTTAGCGCTTTAGCTTCACTTTAATCACAGAAACTACACTCTGTCCCTTTGTGGGGGCAGGGACCCTACAGAGACTGACCCTCTGACCCTACAGAGACTGACCCTCTGACCCTACAGAGACTGACCCCGCAGAGACTGACCCCGCAGAGACTGACCCCGCAGAGACTGACCCCGCAGAGACTGACCCCGCAGAGACTGACCGTATGCAGACCCCAACACAGACCGACCAAAGTGTAGACCCATCACTGACCCCAGCACTGACCCCAGCACTGACCCCAGTACTGACCCCAGTCTAAGTTATTACTCACATTAAAGTCTGTGTCTCCTTCAGTCGTCCAGGTCTGATCCGTAGTAAAAGCCAAAAGTAAAATCTGTGAAGAAACACACAAAATACTTCTGTGTTTCCAGTTCCAGTGTAGCTCCTGCCCTCAGACTGGGGCAGTGTCCAGTTGACAGATTTTACTTTTGGCTTTTTTTTTGCTCACATTAATGCATTTTAATGTAAATACTGAGCAGATAAAATGATGTAACTTTTGCGTTTCTTCTTCTCTTTTACATATTTAACTGATATGTGACATTTAAATAAACCTGGCTGCACATCTGCGAGAGGTTGAGGAAAAAAAACAAAAAAACTCCACGAAGAACAGACACGGGGGCAGAGTGCCAGCGTTTGGCTCCAGTCTGGTTCGTCCCTGTTGTCTCTCGTCTCCATAGAGCTGCTGTTTTGGATGAGTCTCTGGTTCTCACAGCGGCACAGCTCTGGTTCCTTCGGGTCTAATTTGGCCGTAAACGCGTCAGCTTTTCCCGAGGGCACGGCCAGAATCAACAGCGTCCCGGTTTCCTCTGCGTTGGTGTGTTCCAGAGTGTAGTGTGTAGTAAACCAGCAGTGCATGTTCTGAATGAGCAGAGTTACGACTACATTCCTACAGCAGGCATGAAGAGGCACATTACCTCAGAGCTACAGCGAGAAAACCAGAGCACAGGTGTGTCTTTTACACGCTCGGCCAACGCAGTACGAGGTTTAAGCCAGAGTGACGCCACATCCTCACAAACACACCTGGAGTGGTGTTTTGTTTCATTCACATTCATTTATTCATTTATTTCAATACAGTTTGTCAATTCCAGGCCTGAAATGATCTAAATGTTTCTAGTGAAAGTGCACAGAGTTTAAAAACACGGTGGAGCACTTTCTGTATTACCACATGATGACATCACGAGGTGGAACGGAGTGTTCTGAGCTTTGGGGACCAAGCGAGTACATTGTCAAAGGGATGTTGCTTAGAATATTTAGTTGTTTTATGGAGGAATTATAGAGCTTATCCCCTCTGCTCCTTCTCTGTTCCTCCTCGTTCCTCCTCAGGCTGTAGGTCTTCTGCAGATGTTCTCTCTGTGTTACTCCTTGTTCCTCCTCAGGCTGTAGGACTTCTTCAGATGTTCTCTCTGTGTTACTCCTTGTTCCTCCTCAGACTGTAGGTCTTCTGCAGATGTTCTCTCTGTGTTACTCCTTGTTCCTCCTCAGGCTGTAGGTCTTCTTCAGATGTTCTCTCTGTGTTCCTCCTCAGGCTGTAGGACTTCTTCAGATGTTCTCTCTGTGTTCCTCCTCGTTCCTCCTCAGGCTGTAGGTCTTCTGCAGATGTTCTCTCTGTGTTCCTCCTCCTTCCTCCTCAGGCTGTAGGTCTTCTGCAGATGTTCTCTCTGTGTTCCTCCTCGTTCCTCCTCAGACTGTAGGTCTTCTGCAGATGTTCTCTCTGTGTTACTCCTCGTTCCTCCTCAGGCTGTGTAGGTCTTCTGCAGATGTTCTCTCTGTGTTCCTCCTCAGGCTGTAGAACTTCTTCAGATGTTCTCTGTGTGTTACTCCTCGTTCCTCCTCAGGCTGTAGGTCTTCTGCAGATGTTCTCTCTGTGTTCCTCCTCCTTCCTCCTCAGGCTGTAGGTCTTCTGCAGATGTTCTCTCTGTGTTCCTCCTCGTTCCTCCTCAGGCTGTACGTCTTCTGCAGATGTTCTCTCTGTGTTACTCCTCGTTCCTCCTCAGGCTGTAGGTCTTCTGCAGATGTTCTCTCTGTGTTCCTCCTCATTCCTCCTCGGGCTGTAGGTCTTCTGCAGATGTTCTCTCTGTGTTACTCCTCGTTC
Source organism: Periophthalmus magnuspinnatus (assembly GCF_009829125.3). Lineage (NCBI taxonomy): Eukaryota > Metazoa > Chordata > Actinopteri > Gobiiformes > Gobiidae > Periophthalmus > Periophthalmus magnuspinnatus. The sequence goes on along the minus strand of NC_047139.1, from coordinate 2,104,966 downwards.
CTCCTCAGGCTGTAGGTCTTCTGCAGATGTTCTCTCTGTGTTCCTCCTCGTTCCTCCTCAGGCTGTAGGTCTTCTACAGATGTTCTCTCTGTGTTCCTCCTCGTTCCTCCTCAGGCTGTAGGTCTTCTGCAGATGTTCTCTCTGTGTTCCTCCTCGTTCCTCCTCAGGCTGTAGGTCTTCTGCAGATGTTCTCTCTGTGTTCCTCCTCAGGCTGGAGGTCTTCTGCAGATGTTCTCTCTGTGTTAGTCCTCGTTCCTCCTCAGGCTGTAGATCTTCTGCAGATCCAAACCTGTTTCAGAACATTACGAGGCTGAAAAACCGCTCTCCTGTTTGGAGTAGTGAGTTGGTCCATGTGTCTCCTCATTTAAAGTACTAATAGAGTCATGTAGACCCTCTCTCTTCCACTTTGTGACATCATTAGGTGAGTATTCTGGACGTACGCTTGTGTTTGAGGTCTAATGTCCAGGGTTAGTAGCTTTTAAATGGAATAAAACCAGATAAATGAATGTTTGAAGTCGAGTTTGACCAAGTTTGAATGTACGCTTCCTACTTCCTCAGCAGTGCGTCTGATCCCACTGCAGTCGGGTCAGGGGTCAGAGGTCAGGGGTTAGGCGTCGGGGTCTCTGCCCACATCATAAAGTCCCTCTTACTGTTTTCTGACCTGTTCAAATGGAGCCTTTTGTCTGGACGTTTCTCCATAAATCCCACTGGTCCGAAGTCAAAGGCGGCAGCATTCCAGACGTATCCCCGAGACACAGGTACACGGGGAGACGCGGGGAGGGATGGGAAAAGACAGGGAGAGATGGGGAGAGACAGGAGACACGGGAAGAGACAGGGAGAGACAGGAGACGCAGGGAGAGACAGGCAGACAATGGGAGAGACAGGGATACGAAGGGAGTGACTGAGACGGAGACGCAAAGAAACAGGGAGACAGAGAGAGAGACACACACAAAAAAGAAACGGGAAGAGACAGGGAGACACAGGGACACACAGGAAGAGAAAGGGAGACATAAGAGGCAGGAAGAGACAGGAGACACAGGGAGAGACGGGGACACGAAGAAAGCGAGAGAGAGCGAGAGACACACAAAAAGAAACAGGAGGAGACAGGAAGAGAAAGGGAGACATAAGAGGCAGGGAGAGACAGGGACATGAAGAAAGTGACAAAGAGCGAGAGACACACAAAAATAAACGGGAGGAGACAGGAAGAGAAAGGGAGACATAAGAGGTAGGAAGAGACAGGAGATGCACGGAGAAACAGGAAGAGACAAAGAGACTAGGGGAGAGACGGGGACATGAAGGAAGCGACAGAGAGAGAGACACACAAAAAAGAAAGAAGAAGAGACAGGGAGAGACGGGGAAAGACGGGGAGACACCTATAGGCAGACTCATAGACTGTACATATATTCATAAACATTATTGGCTGCACCAAAGTCACAATCAGAGTGTATTTATCACTTCAGTATAAAAAAGTGCACAGAACTGAAACCCTGTCCTCAGTATGAGAAACAGTTTCAAATGCTGAATGTCAAAATCACTGCAGTCTTTAAAAGTCCTGCTCCCGTTTTGTGCTGGTGGTCAGGTGTGTCAAGTGTGTCAAGTGTGTCAAGTGTGTCAGGTGGTCAGGTGTGTCAGGTGGTCAGGTGGTCAGGTGTGTCAGGTGTGTCAGGTGTGTCAGGTGGTCAGGTGTGTCATGTGGTCAGGTGTGTCAGGTGTGTCAAGTGGGTCAGGTGTGTCAAGTGGGTCAGGTGTGTCAGGTGTGTCAGGTGTGTCAAGTGTGTCAGGTGTGTCAGGTGTGTCAGGTGTGTCAGGTGTGTCAAGTGGGTCAGGTGTGTCAGGTGTGTCAGGTGGGTCAGGTGTGTCAGGTGTGTCAGGTGTGTCAGGTGGTCAGGTGTGTCAGGTGGGTCAGGTGTGTCAGGTGTGTCAAGTGGGTCAGGTGTGTCAAGTGGGTCAGGTGTGTCATGTGGTCAGGTGTGTCAGTGCCAGGGTCATGTGGCAGAGTGGATCCTTCAGGGCAGAAGCTGTTCCAGAGTCTGGTCCTGGCCTGTAGGGGGCGCTGCCTTTTGTCTGATGGGAGAGGTGTAAACAGGATGGGTAGAGTCCTCCATGACGCTGTAGGCTTTTGTCCTGCTGATGTAGGACGCTTCAGTGCAGAGACATGGACTGTTTATATACAGTCTATAGACACTCAGACTGTATATACTGGTCTATAGACACTCAGACTGTATATACTGGTCTATAGACGCTCAGACTGTATATACTGGTCTATAGACACTCAGACTGTATATACTGGTCCATGTGCAGACTCCACAGATGGAGATGGAGCATAGAAGTCAAATACCCCCTCTTTAATACCCCATAGAAGTCAAATACCCCCCCTTTAATACCCCATAGAAGTCAAATACCCCCTCTTTAATACCCCATAGAAGTCAAATACCCCTCTTTAATACCCCATAGAAGTCAAATACCCCTCTTTAATACCCCCTCTTTAAAAAGTCTCTGGTTCACTTCTTTCTTTTATCACTTTCCATATGTCCGACTGATCCGAGCTCTGCCTGTGGTGTGACTCAGACTCGTGACTCAGACTCGTTCCCGTCTTCTTCTTGTTCTGTGGAGTTTTGCGTTCACGTTTTTACTTAAATCTTCAGAGACTGGAGTGTTCTTTGGCAGAGTTCGGACACATGTCAGACTGAAACACACCTGCTGAACAGCCCGCCGGGGTTTGGTTTATATTGTGTTTCTTTTCCAGTCGCTCAGAACTGTGGAGTCAGCTTCAGCAGAGTCCGTGTTTTTCAAAGCGTCTGGCCACACATAACGCGACTAACGTGATAATGTGATGGAGCGATTCAGGAAGCGTCTCAGAGCAGAGCTGCTCCGGGCGGCGGCCGCTACGTGAGCTACAAGGATCTGTCAAGAGATCAGCACCGACTTTACTCTGACGTGTTTAAATGATCCCTAAATCTGTGTCTAACCCCATGAAGATTACAGTGTGTGCATGTAAATGTAAAAGGCAGAGCTCGGCCCGTATTGGCTTGTACCGGCTCGTAACGGCTCGTATCGGCCCGTGCAGGTTTGTTCACGGCTGATGCTGATGGTTTAAATGAACTCGGCATGAAATTATTATAAATGATGTCACTTTAACCTCCTGAGACCCGGCGTCCTCATCTGTGGACGACACATTTTGGGTTGTTCAGGCCACAGTGCAAATTTTTAGAAGAACAGCAACAAGAACATGTTCAATTTTTAATATTTCTAAGAGTTTGGAATATTTATTTATTTTTTATTTTTATTTTTATTTATTTATTTATTTTTATTTTTTATTTGTTTTTATTATTATTTTTATATTGTATTTTAATATTTTTTTATTTGTTTTTATTATTTTTTATTGTATTTTAATACTTTATTTTATTTATTTATTTTTATTTAAAGGCACATGTCTTCCTGCACCTGTCAGCAGCACAAATGATACACATCGTTCCTAGAGGCACAATTGTTTCTCAGTTTGTTTTTTACACAAAATGTCTGTGTTCAGGCACTTAATAGTTTTTGCAAATAAAAAACTATTAAGAGCTCGGGTCTCAGGAGGTTAATTTACTCCAGACTCACACACTGCCCTCGTGCACCTCACCTTTAAGAGACCTGTAGTCACGTTTGTACAGTGACCTCCTACAGGCTTCAAACACAGCTCTGGATGTGTCTGAATGTCTCCCCCAGCCCCTCACCCCTCACTCTTTATGAGACTCTAGAGCCCCATTAACTACACACATGTGACTCTGACTCTGGGTGAAAAGTGTCTAAAGTCTAAACCCTGATAAAGTTGATTTGTGTCATAAATTCTGATGATATTGGACTGGCTCAAGTCTTTGTGGTTTAATAATAATCTCACGTTTATGTCTGGACTGGAGCGTTCACACGTGTCTGAGATGTGCAAATGATCGCTCTGCTAACAGCTCGAGCTAAAGTGGCTAATGCTAGCACCTTCACACCATAACACTGTATATGTTTATGTTTATTCATAATGAGGATCCACAGAGCCACAAACCAGAGCTTCTGTCTGCTTCAGTCAGCTCAGTAATAGTACTACAGTAGAAGTACTGCTGTAATAGTAGTGGCATTTGTGTCCAGTTAAAGATCTGTCTGTCCGCTGGTGTTTTTATGACTCTCCCAGTGCATTGTGGTCTATACTGACCCCTAGTGACCAACGGTGGACACCACTTTTACTTTACGGACACGACTAAAACTGCGAGTCCTCAATACTGCCCCCTGTAGGAAGAGTGTGGACAGACCGTAGTGTTGAGTCGCAGGTCGGCCCAAACCCAGTAACCGTCAAACGTCTGTACTCTGATACATATACTTGAGTAACTTTGTACTTCTCAGAGTAGTTTTCAGACAACATAGTTTTACTCGAGTAAAAGTTGTTGCTCCTGTTCCTCCTGTGAGTCTAAAGTGACTTGAGCTTTACGTCGATCATTTCTGTGCTGTGACTTATTGTTATTTAATGTTTTGTCCTTCTTATTCTAAATGTTGTAATGTTCGGACAGTTGAGAGAGTCATACTTGAGTAATTTCCCGGATGTGTACTTCTTCTGTTTGAGTAATGCTATTGTGAAGTAACTTTACTCTCTCTACTCACCCCAGCACGGTGCATTTTTCACATTTAAATCGCGTCAGAGCCGATGGGTCAGATTCATCTGATCTTCTGAATGTCTCAAATACTTGGAGTTGTTAAACCTGTCGACACAAGTCAAACCGAATATTTCACATTCTCTTTGTGAAAAACTGAGCTCAGACTTTAAACGTGGAAGGCGTCTCCGTTTGTACCTCGTGTTTCTGATCTGCTGCACTGTATAAGCTCCATTTTTGTTTTACATTTTACCATTTCAGGACACACAAATGCGACTATACTTGACTTATTCAGTGTGTTTATTTCTCCAGTGAGACCCAGACTCTGTTTCATGAGTCCTGACCAAATGCAAAACGGTACAAACAACTAAATACATCCATATGTCCATTAAAAACACTAAAAACGGGAGCAGTGTGATTATATTAAATCCAATCCACAATCAGTTTGGGTTTAAGGCTCTTCTGGGCACAAATTTGTGTGTATATGCTCCAAAAGACATTATTTACAAATACAGGAGGCAGAATTAATCAGTTTTTATGTGTTTTTTAGATGCGTCCAAGGCTTTCGACAGGGCGAGTCACCGAATATTAATTATGAAGTATATTGTACGTATTTTAATTTATCGGTACGGACAACAGACGGTGCAGATTAAGTGGGGAAACGGTGTGTCTGCTCCGTTTAGAGTCACCAGTGGGGTCAGGCAGGGAGGAATCTTGTCCCCAGTTTTGTTCAATTTGTAAATGAACTGTCAACAAAGCTCAAAACATGGAAAACTGGCTGTGTGTTTTACAGCTAAAATGAAATATGTTGGGCGTATCATCGCTGTGGACATGTCAGATGATCATGATGTTTACAGACGATGCAGGATGTTGTCGCTCGAGCTCATTCTCTTATGTTCAAGTTTGATGATGTAAAGTGGATGTTGTTTGTCGTGCACCACTTCACACCGCCCGCGTTACAAAAAAGCCCGTCTCCAAAGGCTCCAGACAGATTATAATGAAGCTTTACGGGTGTTCTTGAGGAGGTCGCGATGGACTAGTGCCACCGAGATGTTTGTCACTGCGCGAGTCAACGCTTTGCTGCACTAAGAACTTCAGTGTACAGTTTTATTTGCAGACGATTAAGTCAGAAAGTGAAATGTGCAGTCCGCTTCAGTCCCAGATGTGGAGACACTGGTGTGGCTCTTTTTAAAACGTAAATGTTACTGTTTTTATTGACACTGTCCTTGTGTTTTTAAAAATGGACCATGAGTCTGGAATAAAGATGAATTGAATTTATCTCCACATTATTAAAGTGCGTTAGTGGCGTCAGTCTGTCCAGTTTTCAGACGGAGATCTTTGATTAAATGTTCCAGTGTGGCCTGAGGAGATGTTCTCTGGGGCTGTGGACAGGTTTGCAGTAAATGTATTCATTAAAGCCACAGTGTGTAACTTTTTAGCCAAAAAATAGATAAGTTTTGTGTTTGTTGCACTGACAAACAAGCTCTGACTTTACTCTAAGTGAGCTCGCATCTCCACAGACCTGACTCGTCCTTGGTCTGGAGAAGGGGCTTCTTCTGCTTTTTTCCATGGAAATGTTCTTCTCTTGGCCACACTATTCCACAGTATGGCATTAAACGCATCCAACCATGGAGAATGTTCCAAAGTGTGGTTTTAACTTTCTCTTGCCATGGAGTCATCCAGCTAGTGGTTTAGTCCTGGTTTAGTCCTGGTTTAGTCCTGGTTTAGTCCTGGTTCTGTCCTGGTTCTGTCCTGGTTCTGTCCTGGATCTGTCCTGGTTCTGTCCTGGTTCTGTCCTGGTTCTGTCCTGGTTCTGTCCTGGTTTAGTCCTGGTTCTGTCCTGGTTCTGTCCTGGTTCTGTCCTGGTTCAGTCCTGGTTCTGTCCTGGTTCAGTCCTGGATCTGTCCTGGTTCTGTCCTGGATCTGTCCTGGTTTAGTCCTGGTTCTGTCCTGGTTCTGTCCTGGTTCTGTCCTGGTTCTGTCCTGGTTCTGTCCTGGTTCAGTCCTGGTTCTGTCCTGGTTCAGTCCTGGTTCTGTCCTGGTTCTGTCCTGGATCTGTCCTGGTTTAGTCCTGGTTTAGTCCTGGTTTAGTCCTGGTTCAGTCCTGGTTCTGTCCTGGATCTGTCCTGGTTTAGTCCTGGTTCTGTCCTGGTTCTGTCCTGGTTCTGTCCTGGTTTGGCCATGAAGTCATCCAGCTTCATAAAGTTACATACTGTCTCTTTAAATGATGGAGGACACTTTACCAGGAGAGGCTTCAGTCTGAAGATGAAGTGAAACTGAAACTGTCAGAGCTCAGATTTTACACATGACTCACAGCTTCTGTATTTTGTGCTGATAAAAAATACAACATGATTTCCGTTTGTTTTGGTTTCCTTTGTTCATTTGTTTGTAAAAATTTCGTCTGAATTAAGAGTGTGTCATCCCTCCTTCTTCCTCTGCTCTTCTGTTCTTTTGTTTGAAAAGAGGAGGCTCCATCGTGGCCGTCTGCCTCCTGAACATCTCTGGAGCCTTTGTCTGAAAACACGAAAACTGCTCCATGACAATAACACGAGCCCCTCGACTTCAGGAAACAACCCAGTGTGAGCAGTTTAAAGTGACACAGAAGAGTCCTGGTTTAGTCCTGGTTTAGTCCTGGTTTAGTCCTGGTTTAGTCCTGGTTTAGTCCTGGTTTAGTCCTGGTTTAGTCCTGGTTTAGTCCTGGTTTAGTCCTGGTTTAGTCCTGGTTGAGTCCTGGTTGAGTCCTGGTTTGGCCCTGGTTTGGTCCTGGTGTAGTCCTGATTCGGTCCTGGTTTAATCCTGATTCGGTCCTGGTTCGGTCCTGATTCGGTCCTGGTTCGGTCCTGGTTTAATCCTGATTCGGTCCTGGTTTAATCCTGATTCAGTCCTGGTTCGGTCCTGGTTTAATCCTGATTCAGTCCTGGTTCAGTCCTGATTCGGTCCTGGTTCTGTCCTGGTTTAATCCTGATTCGGTCCTGGTTCGGTCCTGGTTCGGTCCTGGTTCGGTCCTGGTTCGGTCCTGGTTCGGTCCTGGTTTAATCCTGGTTCGGTCCTGGTTCGGTCCTGGTTCGGTCCTGGTTCGGTCCTCTATTACATCAGTTTCCTGGTTCTGTTTTGTGCTTAGTTGTTTTTGTTTGGCGCCCCCTGCAGGTGTGGTCTGGGCTCATTCAGTGTTTGATAAATGTAGAAAGTAGTAAAAATAAAGATTAAAACAAACAGAAGACCTCAGATGTATGAAATAAGAGAAATGGAGTTATGTAGTAAAGAAAAATATAATAACAATAAAAATAAATACATTCAAATCCTCAAAACTGTGTCAGATGCCCTTCCCGTGTGTGTCAGATGCCCTCCCCGTGTGTGTCAGATGCCCTCCCCATGTGTCAGATGCCCTCCCTGTGTATTGCAAATGTCTTCTGTAGTTTAGTCTTTAAGGTGTGTGATAATGTTCCGCACTATGGCATTAAATCTTTTGCCGTTTCATTGTAGAGTTGTGTAAAGTGCTTATAAACTCATCATGGTGAATAATTATAAAGTTCTGAATAAAAAAAAGGTCAGTGAGGAGAAACTTTGGACCAGACTGTGTAAAATAAACCCGTTCTGTTTTTGATGTTTTAAAACATTAAGAATCAGGAACAGAGACTTTCATTTTCAGACTGATGTCGTGTTCTACGTCTGAAATGTGGAAATAAAACCAGGTCTAAGAGTCTGAGGTGCGACCTTTGACCCCGATGACACAGATCACACACAGAAGTGCACACACAGAAAGCAGATGTGAGAGGAGCCGTACTCCGTGTGTGTGAGGAGCCGTACTCTGTGTGTGTGAGGAGCCGTACTCTGTGTGTGTGAGGAGCCGTACTCTGTGTGTGTGAGGAGCCGTACTCTGTGTGTGTGAGGAGCCGTACTCTGTGTGTGTGTGTGTGTGTGAGGAGCCGTACTCTCTGTGTGTGAGGAGCCGTACTCTGTGTGTGTGTGTGTGTGAGGAGCCGTACTCTGTGTGTGTGTGAGGAGCCGTACTCTGTGTGTGTGTGTGTGTGTGAGGAGCCGTACTCTCTCGGCGTGAGGAGCCGTATGGGGTTGGGCCTGTCAGCAGAACATTTATAAATGAGTAGATTAATATTCATATGACTGAGCAGGTCAGAGGTCAGAGGTCAGACTCAAACAGGTCACATCTTTATATTTAAGATTTTACAAAAAAAAAAAAAGTACCGTATTTTCTGCACTAAAAGGCACCTTCAGTGAATGGCCTATTTTAAAACAGTTTTCATACACAGGGCGCACCGCAGTATAAGTTTATAGAATATAAACTACTGTAGTATCTGGGGTTGTGTTCTGCCTCCACGAGATGGAGCTGAGCTAAAGGGAACGTCAACAAAACAGATAAGTCAGTCAAACTTTAATAGAATAAAAAAAAACGTTCTGAAAACTTTGTTCACTCACAAAACAAGTTAATGCTTCACAATATAGTAACTCTGGAAAAAGTGCAACGCAATAACAATAACTCAACGTTGTTCAAACGTTAATGTCCATATTCACAATATCTCCAGCCTTGTTTAGTTGTAAACACGCGAAAGAAACACTAAAGCCTCACTTTTTCAGCTCATTCCTCATTCACAAATCCGTCGAGTTCTTCCTCTTCAGTGTCTGAGTTGAACAGTTGGTCGAGCTCATTCAAAGTGCCCGATTCCGTCTCGTCAAAATCGCCATTATCCGTGTTGCTGCTGTTGTCTAACAGTTCAGTGACGTTTCCTGCCTTCGTGAAACTCGGACCACAGTTTAGACTGATATATCAGCCCAGGCATCCACAATCCATTGGCAGATTGTGGCGTATGTCGCCCGGCGCTGTCTCCCCGTTATCCCTATAGCGTCGGATCCTGTCGTCGATGATAGAGCGGGTTGCAGACTTTGCAGACTTTCCAGCAGCGTAACTCCGCCCAGTCGTGCTCTCATGTAAATTCAAACGGCGTTTCAAAGCGGAGACACGGGGCTATTTAAATACTTTCCCATCATTACGTTAATCTGTCTCTGTTGTCCTGAAGGCGACGAATGAGAGCGCGGGGCTGTGGGGATTTTCACTCATTTATTCGATGCATAAAAGAAAAAATACGGATGGATGTGTAAAATAGAAGTAGTTGTGTGAAAAAATGCAGTAAATTCTGATACTTCGTTTAACATGATTTTTATGGCTAAAAAATAATAAAGGTCTATGTCTAGGTGAGCTGTACTGGCCCATAGCTCAGTTCTTAAAGGGATATTACCGCTGTTACTTTGGCGACGCCTCCTGACTACGGGTGTCATAATTGACCAATATTGATCCATATATAAGGCGCCTCGGATTATAAGGCGCACTGTGGGTTTATGAGAAAATTAAAGGTTTAAGGTGCGTCTTATAGTGCGGAAAATACAGTAGTTTTATCGTGTTACTTCCTGGTTGGAACATACAGCAGATATGAAGTGTTTCTGATTTGTGTGGTGTTTTTGGAGTTTTTTCAGTTGTATTTTCGTGTTGTGTGGTGTTTTTGGAGTTTGTTGTGTTGTGTTTCCGTGTTGTGTGGTGTTTTTCAGTTATGTTTCCGTGTTGTGTGGTGTTTTTGTGTTGTGTTTCTGTGTTGTGTGGTGTTTTTGGAGTTTTTTCACTTGTGTTTCCGTGTTGTGTGGTGTTTTTCAGTTGTGTTTCCGTGTTGTGTGGTGTTTTTGGAGTTTGTTGTGTTGTGTTTCTGTGTTGTGTAGTGTGTTTCAGTTGTGTTTCAGGTACAGGTGCTGTAAACATGACTCACCCTGATGTTTTGGAGCTAAAACTATGTAAACTATGTGCGTCCTGACGCCAAAGTGTTTCGTCAGACGAGCCAGTCTGATCCGAACTGTCAGGTCTTACTTTAGGAATGTTCCACAGTGTGACATTAACCTTTCCTCTCCATGTAGATGCACAGTGATATCAGAATCAGAATCAGAATCAGAAGCACAAACTAGGAACTTGCTTCGGTGAAAAAGTGCAACATAAACACACTGAATAAATACAAATACAAATAAGGGCATGCATATTATTATAGAAGTAAAAAAAGTGACAGAGTGCACCTTTAAGAACAAATGTGTTTAATTTTAAACAGTTTGGTCCAGTTTTCCTCACTGACCTTATGCATCAGAACATCCTAATTATTCACCATGATGAGTTTATAAGCTCTTTTCACCCCTGTCACACCAGAGTGGAGTTTTGCTGTGTTAGTGTGTGTTAGCATGCTAGTGGGTTCTGATTATTTGGCATAAAACATGTTTATAATTTGATGCAGACGGAACACGATGGACTTAGGCTCTGGAGCTGCATCTCCACAGATCTGCTCTGGACCAGGCTCTGCTCAAATTCACAATGAGGTCCAGAGCCTTTTACACTCACATCACTGCTGTCTGAGGCCCAGACACAAGGCCCGAGACTGGAGGCCTGAGACTGGAGGCCCGAGACTGGAGGCCCGAGACTGGAGGCCCGAGACTGGAGGCCCGAGACTGGAGGCCCGAGACTGGAGGCCCGAGACTGGAGGCCCGAGACTGGAGGCCCGAGACTGGAGGCCCGAGACTGGAGGCCCGAGACTGGAGGCCCAGACTCGAGGCCCAGACTTGGGGCCCATACAGCTGTATTTTGCTGGTATCATTTCTCTTCAGTGAGGCCCGGTTCAGCTGGTTCACACATGACCTCAGGCTTAAACTCTTTTGTTTGGATGAAGCAGAGTTTAAGTGGCTCATGGCTCTGGACCAGAGCTGCTGTTTGACTAACACGTTTCTCTACTCACACAGGTCAGAGGTCACAGGTCACAGGTCAGCTGCATGAGTCTGATAAAACAAAAATAGAGTTGATTTTTTTTTTTTTTTTTCCTGACACGTTTTATGATTCAATTTGAAAGAAAACTGATCGTCTCTGGACCAGTAGAAGCAAACTGCCCTTTGACCCCAGATCAGCTCTAATGTAAACTACAGCTCTGATTCAAAATATCAATATCATTACACGGCTCAATGAGCCGTTTACACTGGCTCCTGTTTTTACACTGGCTCCTGTTTTTAAACGGCTCCTGTTTTTAAACGGCTCCTGTTTTTAAACGGCTCCTGTTTTTAAACGGCTCCTGTTTTTAAACGGCTCCTGTTTTTAAACGGCTCCTGTTTTTAAACGGCTCCTGTTCTGCAGCTCTTTATAACATGACTTAAGTCCATTTTGTGTAACACAGGCCCTTCACTTTATTCATATTTTTGTCCTTTTAATCGTGAGACCAATGAGAACGCACTTTGGACAGATTGTGTTTCAGATTGTGTTTCAGATTTTGGACAGATTGTGTTTCAGATTTTGGACAGATTGTGTTTCAGATTGTGTTTCAGATTTTGGACAGATTGTGTTTCATATTTTGGACAGATTGTGTTTCGTGTTTTGGACAGATTGTGTTTCATATTTTGGACAGATTGTGTTTCATATTTTGGACAGATTGTGTTTCGTGTTTTGGACAGATTGTGTTTCAGATTTTGGACAGATTGTGTTTCATATTTTGGACAGATTGTGTTTCATATTTTGGACAGATTGTGTTTCGTGTTTTGGACAGATTGTGTTTCGTGTTTTGGACAGATTGTGTTTCAGATTTTGGACAGATTGTTTCAGATTTGTGCTCTGTCAAACGTCCCGGGGCAGAGACTCTTGCGTTTACATCTGAATTGTCTCTTTCACTCAAACGTCGGGGTTAAGTTTTCAGAGGTGAAGCTCGTGCTGATTCATAGTTGAGCTCAAACGGCCCATCCACACTTTAGACTTCACACAAGAACTGTCTGCTCCAGGGTTTCACCAGACAACGGTCTCAGGACGACTCCTCGGGACGACTCCTCGGGACGACTCCTCGGGACAACGCCGTGGGACTAACATGCCCCCATAATTATGTCCCCCATAATGTCCCCCATAATGTCCCCCATAGTGCCCCCAATAATGTCCCCATAATGTCCCCTTCTTGTTTTAGTTCAGTTTCAGTTTTTTTTGTCTCTTGTGTTTGAAATATGAACTTTGAACAGAATCTTTTTATTAAAACATAATTCTCACATCTTGTATTTTGATTTTTCCCAAATGTTTTTTTTCTCTGTTAAAAATCCACTTTTATTATCTGCTCTATAAATAGATGGTGCTGAGTGTGTGTGGTCAGCACTTTGGTCAGAGTTAGACTGGACGTGCTCTGAAGCCCTCAGTGGACCTGAACTGACCACAGAGCCTTTCAGACGGCTCTTTGAGATGGCTCTTTGAGACGGCTCTTTGACGGCTCTTTAAGACGGCTCTTGTAGACTTGTTCTCTTTTAAACAGTTCTTTCAAACGCCTCTTTAAACGGCTCTTTCACGCGACTCTTTAAACGGCTCTTTAAATGGCTCTTATGTTACGCTCATATAGACTAATGCTTTTTAAATGACTCTTTCAAGTGGCTCGTTTAACGGCTCTTATGTTAGGCTCATGTGGACCTGTGCTCTTTTAAACGGCTCATAACATACGTTATGTTGTAATGTTGTGATTCTTGACTCGTTTGGCTCGTTTGGCTCATTTCATTTCCGTCCGTGTGGCGCCCCCTATGTTTTGAATCCAAGATCTGTTGATACTGGAGTTCTGGTGAGTTCTACACTGTGATTAAAGCTCCGTCAGTGCCTTGTGTTGGTTCGTGTTTGTTCGTGTTTGCTCGTATCGTGGAGGCAGCACTTCCCTCACCCCAGACACTTCCTCCAGCTTCTTCAAAACAAAGAAAAACTCATGCTCTTACTACGTTTAAACTGCAAACGTTGTAGACAAAACATGTTCTGAGATGCACTGGATTCTTGTGGTAGTTTATCAGTTTTCAGTCTTAAATTGTCAATGCTCTGAGCGTCTTTAAAATGGTTTTGAACAGAATCGTTGTGTAAACAGATCAGATCGAATCATATCCGCCGATCTTCTCAGAGAAATGGCCGTCAGATATTTGTCCAGATTCGTGCAGCCCTTGAACGCAGCAACACAAACACAGGAGACTGGTATTCACAACCGACCACAGATACAGTTTTATTTTGACTTTTTAAAAACAAATAAAAATATCTTTCAACGCAAGATTCTTAAACACAGCAAACTTCTAATTATTCCCATTCAGCACAAAAATATCCAAATTCTGAGCTCCAAACCACGAGTCTCCTGACAAAAGACGGACTGTGGACCTCCCCTTTAAATCCGCCATATTGTGTTTGTGTCTCTATGGTTCTCATCTCTGACTCTGTGGATCATTATGTTAGAATTTACACATTTAAAATCACAATATTCATCTAAAACAACTTAATAAAATAAATATCTGCTGCTGACTTCTGCGTTAGAAAAGTGAGGTGTCCAATTGGAGCTGACGTCGCCGTAAACGTCATCACGCCGCCGCCTATGGATATCGCTAATTGTGATCAGAAAGGTCCGCAATTTTTGAATAACACACGATCATAATCTCCTGAACGGCACCAGACTGCATCATGGTTCTGGTTTCAATACAGTGTTTAGATGTTAAAGTGCCCCCTTGTGGACAAACAGCAGAACTATCAGAGCAGTGACACTTCAGCTTCTGTCCTTATTCTGAATTGGGGCTGGTTCTTCACCTCTATCACCCTTAGGCCTCGGGACGATAATGTGTCACGATTGTCATGGCCAAAACAATTGCAATTAACGATTATATCACGATGATTATTGTTGCTGACGGTTAAAAATGTTCTGGATATGAATAATTACAATTTTAATATCATGAAGAGGTGTTAAAGTGTTGTACTTTGTTATAAGTGAAAACAACAGTGATCTAGAGGAGATCGTCAAGGAGAAGTGTTTTTTTTTTTCTGCACATTCTGGTGACACAATGGCCGTCATCTTTGTTGGCGATTATCACGATTATATACAAAGTACCACGAATGATTATTATCGACCCTTTTCATCACGATAAATGATATTGTTGTTCATCGTCGGTGGCTCGCGGTCAGTGGATCTGGAGCCGGATGACTCCACACATTTATATCCTCCACTCAAGAAGGTGAAGTCTGATGTGTGGAATTATTAAGGCTTTGAAAAACAAAACCAACAAGATGAGCCACTGATCTAAAGAGCCTGGAGAAAAAAAAGATACGGCTCCGAGGACAAACACGAGCAACTTAGACATTTACGAGACAAACATCCTGCGTCGTTTGACAAACTTGAGCCAAAAATATCCATCGTAAGAAACAGACTGTGAATTAAACTATTGAATGTAGTTTGTGTTTGGATTTGTTTGAATCATGACACGTGTTTGTGTTGACTTTGCTATCGCTAGGTTAGCACTAGCTGAATAGCATTTTGCACAGCTGATGACTGATGCTATGTCCTTTTTCTGGGACTTTCACAGGTTGGTTCATGTGTTTTGTTTTTTTTTTGTAGCTAAGAGTTTTATAATTGACATATTTATTGTTCATTCATTGTTAATTTCAGTTTCAGCAAAAAACAAAAACAATACAGGTGATCGCTTAGACACGTGCAAATTGTCTGGTAATTAATGTTTTAGTTACTTTTTAAAAAACTGTAAACCTTGATTGATAATTATCGTGATAATATCATTAAACGGGATTATTTTGGTCAAAATAATCTTGAGTCTAAATTTCTCTATCTACGAGTGTCACAGATTAAGAAAACAAAACTGGAGAAGTGCGTACGTCCCAGTGGGCGTGTCACAGTGGGCGTGTCACAGTGGGCGTGTCACAGTGGGCGTGTCACAGTGGATACAGGTGGAGGTTAAACGAGGGTAGATGTTAAAATGGCGTCTTGAAAATAGTGGATTAAAGATTAAACTCAAACATGAATCAGTCCAAAAACAACTTCAGAGGCTCAAAGAGAAGAAACAACTTGAATATGATTAAACATCATAACAGTTTGAAGAACAGTGTGGATTTAAAAAGACCCAAGATGAACTTTGACCTTTAGAAATGACTTACTGGTTCAGTTGGTGATCGCAGAGAGCCGATTCTTCTTAATAGAATCTGTTTAAACCCAAATGTTCTGCATCTCGGCTTTATTCAGGAAACTCTGGCTCATGTTTCAGAACTCACTTTTTCCATTCTGTGTGTGCCATTCAAGGGGCTTTGGTTTGGCAGAGGACAACTCTCCTCCTCCTCCTCCTCCTCCTCCTCCTCCTCCTCCTCCTCCTCCTCCTCCTCCTCCTCCTCCTCCTCCTCCTCCTCCTCCTCCTCCTCTCCTCCATCCTCTCTCTCCTCTCCTCCTCCATCCTTCATCCTCCCCTCTCTCTCGTCCATCCTCTCTACTCTTTTATCTTCTCTTCATTCACTAAAACACAGATCTGTAGCTAAACTTAATAAACCAGGACTGAACCAGGACTGAACCAGGACTGAACCAGGACTAAACCAGGACTAAACCAGGACTAAACCAGGACTGAACCAGGACTGAACCAGGACTGAACCAGGACTGAACCAGGACTAAACCAGGACTAAACCAGGACTAAACCAGGACTAAACCAGGACTACAGAAACCTGCAGATTCCCATAGTTAAAGGTACTCTTGACCCAGATTCTGCTTTAGACCTGGCTCTACTCCTGGACGTTTGACCCACAGACCCTGTGGTCTCAGACTTTTGGAGACATAAGTTGGAGTCACACTGATGCTCGTTCAGATCAGTCCCTCAGACTCACGGCTCATTACATCATTTACATCTTTGATATAATCTTAATTATATAATCTTACAATTCCAAAAATCAGATCATGTTCAGATTTTGAAGTGGATGTAACTGTGGCCAGTGAAGATGGGTCCAATGGAGAGAACTTCTAAAGCCTGTGGTGCACTTGACCCAGGTCACGTGGAAAAGATCTGGGTCTCAATGATGTTTAAACTGGGTTAACAAAAAAAGAAAAGGGGCCCAAATGTTGAATACTTCAGAATAATACTTCTCAAATAAAAGTCCCAAGACTCAAAGAACAGGGACATGACTTAAAACTTACTGTTACACTGTACAGAGCGTTACTCGAGTAAGAGTACGGTTACACTGTACAGAGCGTTACTCGAGTAAGAGTACTGTTACACTGTACAGAGCATTATACGAGTAAGAGTACTGTTACACTGTACAGAGCGTTACTCGAGTAAGAGTACTGTTACACTGTACAGAGCGTTACTCGAGTAAGAGTACTGTCACACTGTACAGAGCGTTACTCGAGTAAGAGTACTGTTACACTGTGTAAGAGGAAAAGTATGTTGTCTGAAAACTACCCTTTGAAGTAAAATTCTATCAAAGTTACTTGAGTACATGTGTAAATGTGAGTACTATTGCACCGCCCACTCCATTCATAAATGCCCTGTGCTCTGCCTGCTCTTGTGCCTGTGCGTCACCCACATACTTCACCCCGAGCGTCGTGTCTCTTCACGTTTGAGCCACAGACTCAGTGAGACGTCACCCACAGCACTCAGCTCCAAATGAAGCTCATCGAGGAGAGCAGTTACATTTGGCTCAAGTTCCACATTTGCAGTTCCGACTGCGAGTATCACAGCAACCAAACAGCCAATCAGGAGCGAGGCTGCTGGTGATAACGCTCCTTCCCGCATCGCTGGTTTAGTGGGGAGTGGGCGCTTAGCAACGCTGTCAATCAAACCTGTTGGGCCTGATTTGTCAGTTATTAATGTTCATATCTTGATTTATATATACAGACTATGCTAGCATGTTAGCTATGTCCATTTATATATACAGACTATGCTAGCATGTTAGCTATGTCCATTTATATATACAGACTATGCTAGCATGTTAGCTATGTCCATATATATATACAGACTATGCTAGCATGTTAGCTATGTCCATTTATATATAGAGTATGCTAGGTTAGCTATGTTCATTTATATATACAGTCTATGCTAGCCTGTTAGCTATGTTCATTTATATATATAATCGCTAGCATGTTAGCTCTGTTCATTTATATATATAGTCTATGCTAATGGGTTAGCTATGTCCATTTATATATACAGTCTGTGCTAGCCTGTTAGCTATGTCCATTCATATATACAGTCTATGCTAGCATGTTAGCTATGTTTATTTATATATACAGTCTGTGCTAGCATGTTAGCTATGTTTATTTATATATACAGTCTGTGCTAGCATGTTAGCTATGTTTATTTATATATACAGTCTGTGCTAGCATGTTAGCTATGTTCATTTGTACATAGTTTGTGGTCTGACTCACAGAGGTCTACATTTCCTGAACAAACTCAAGCCTCATTTCCTCCTTCCTCTTCAAATATTTGGACATTTGAAAGTTTTGTATTTCTCAAACTGAAGGGCGTATGTAGAGATGGAGCAGCTTGATACTGTGCAGCTGATATTCCCATATGATGCTAACTGAGGGCACTGCTGTGTCTGAAGCTGTTACCCAAGTTTAATCTGAGCTTTGTTTTAACACAATCTGACCATAAAAAACTGACTTATCTGAACTACAACAGATGAGCTGATCTGTGTCACTCTCAAGTAACATTACAGTCACAAGCTAGCTAGCATTTACATTAGCATTAGCATTAGCCAACAGTTTGACCACAGGCTCCTGGTGTCCGTGATGTGTAGCGCTGCAGCTAACCATTTTTCTAGTGGTCAGGTTTTCTTTTTTCTTTTTTTTTTTTTTTTTTTTGATTAATCGACTTGTCAAAGGATTATTTCAATTTCATTTTTACATTTTGTTTTTAATAATGCCACTGTTTTTGTTCTAAAAAGCTTTGAGATTTATGTTTTAATCAAAGGATTCTGTTCAAAGTTCACATTTTAAACCAGAAGAAGTGACAAAAAAGAATCACACACAGAACATGATTTACAGACTACGGGGAGGGCATCTGACACACACACGGGGAGGGCATTTGACACACACGGGGAGGGCATCTGACACACACGGGGAGGGCATTTGACACACACAGGGAGGGCATCTGACACACACGGGGAGGGAATCTGACACACATTTCAGAACATGTTTGTTGTGTTTTTTTTTTTTGTTTTTTTTTTTAATTTAGAATAAAACAGGAGATATTTTGTTGTGGAGAAAATGATGGAATTTGTTCAGATGTTTCTATTTTTGTGTTTTTATTTTGTTCACGTCGCCCCCTGCAGGACTTAAATATATTCACAAACACAAACACTGTGTTTTCCTTCAGACAAAACAAACTCATTTCCTGCCAGCAGAGGGCAGCAGCACCATGTTTACAGTCACACTGGCTCCCTACTCTATCTATATCTCGTTACATGTTGTGTCAGATGCCCTCCCCGTGTGTGTCAGATGCCCTCCCCGTGTGTCAGATGCCCTTCCTCTAGCTGTCTTGAGCTAGCAGTGGGTTTGTTTGTTTGTTTGTTTGTTTGTTTGTTTGTTTGTTTGTTTGTTTGTTTGTTTATTTATTTATTTATTTATTTATCTTTGCGTCACGCGACTTCAGCCGATGACATAATGGATGCCAACGTTGAGACCGGGTGGACGTCCTTATCTCTGTCGGGGTCGTGGGGAGGAGGGGTCAAAGTTCAGAGGTCACTGGGAGGAGGACTGTCATGTCTGACCTGAACTGTCCAGAGGATGAATCATTAGAACAAGGAGGATGAGACTGTGGAAGAGAAGGAGAGAGCAATGGGTTCTTTACGTTCTTTTATTTACATGTATTCATCGCAACGGCTTGAAAATAGAGATCGGTTGATTTATTTATTTATTTATTTTTTTTTTTCCTTTTCCAAAACCGATATCGATGCTGATGGTCTAGACTCCAGAGAAACTGATGGCCCGACAGTGTTTAGCTGATGCAGTAGATTTGGATTATTTTCACCAAATTGTGTTATTTAAATGTAGAAATCTGCTCTGGAGGAGGGGCACACAGCCACAAGAGATGAGCCCTCACGTTTAAATGTTTAAATATGTGTTTGTTCTTTATGCTGCAGATTTAAGGCCGATATCCCATACGCTGAAAAGGGCAAATATCGGTCCATATATCGATCCATCTGTACTTGAAGCACCAGTTAAACATTTGGACTTGACCTCATTCACCGTTTTGAAGCGAAGAAAAAAAGTTAAATGACTCTTAATGCTACATATTTTCCACAAAGGCTCAGGGCACAGTTGGTTTGAGTGTTCGACCTCTGACCTGAAGGTGGTTGCTGGTTCGAATCTCGCTCTCGACATAAACATCATTGATTGGTTGTTCAGATCCACCGACCCACAGATCGAGTAAAGAAGATGAATTATTATTATCTGGTGAAACATGGTGTCTGACTGGTCATGTGATCAGGGTCGTGCGATCAGGGTCGTGTGATCAGGGTCATGTGATCAGGGTCATGTGATCAGGATCTTGGGTTTGTTTTGTATCGGCCTCTTCACATTTACAGATAGAGGCCTATTTTAGTCGGTGGAAGGATACATCTGTCACACAGCGGCCTGTTCATTTTCACAAACACACACTCACGTATGCACACACACAGACACACACACCCCGACACACACTCACGTACGCACACACACCCACATACGCACGCATACACACACATACACGCACACATTGAACCTGGAACATCACAGTGTATCGTCTAAAGAGCGTTTTGGTACCAGAATTGTGTGTGTGGGTGTTTGTGTGTGTGTTTGTGTGTGTTTCTGTGTGTGTTGGGGTGTGTGTGTTTCTGTGTGTGTGTGTTTCTGTGTTGGGGGGTGTGTGTGTGTGTTTGTGTGTGTGTGTGTGTTTCTGTTGGGGTGTGTGTGTGTGTGTAGGGGTGTGTGTGTATGTGTGTTTCTGTGTGTAGGGGTGTTTCTGTGTTTGTGTGTGTTTACGTGTGTGTGTGTTTCTGTGTGCTTGTGTGTGTAGGGGTGTGTTGGGGTCTGTGGGGGTGTTTGTGTGTGTGTGTTTCTGTGTTTGTGTGTGTGTTTCTGTGTTGGGGTGTGTGTGTGCCATCTTAGTCGTTTAGCTGAGCAGTGTATGTTTTTCTCATATGTTCAAACCTCTTGCTGAGTGTGGGCCGTCATTCTCTCTCTGACCAGTAGGGGGCGTGAGTGGAGAAAATGAGGTGTTTTGTGACTTATAACATTATAACATGGACCAGGGCGACCGTGGCTCAGTTTGGTAGAGCGTTTGACCTCTGATTTGAAGGTTGGCGGTTTGAACCCCCGCTCTCGATTCCAGCTCCCACAGTTGAATGCTGCCGTTGTGTCCTTGGGCAAGACACTTAACGCGCCTCGCCCCCAGTGTGTGTGTGTGTGTGTGTGTGTGTGTGTGTGTGTACCCTGGTGTGTGAAGGTGTGAGTTTGTTTGAGCCTTGAAGGTGAAAAAACACTGTATAAAAATGCGACTTATATCATTTTTAATATATTTTTTTATTTATTTTGTGTGTACTTTCAGGACCTCCACATGATCTACTGTCACCTGTACCACATGGACGTGCTCTCCCACCTCCGAGAACATCAGCTACGGTTTGTAAATACTTTTATTTCATGCTCCGCGAAGTAAAACTATTTAAATCCAAAAAAAAGGCACTAACCAGGCCGACTTTTCAGGTTTCTTATGGCTCTTATTGGCTTTACTAATCAAAACACTTTTATTTGATTCTGTTTCAGGTCCATGTGCACGTCAGCCCGATACGAGCGACACGAGGCCAACCACATCCTGTTCTAGTGAGTCACACATCCTCTGCACCGTCTGACCCTCTCCTCTGCGCCGTCTGACCCTCCTCTGCCCCGTCTGACCCTCTCCTCTGCGCCGTCTGACCCTCCTCTGCGCCGTCTGACCCTCCTCTGCCCCGTCTGACCCTCCTCTGCACCGTCTGACCCTCTCCTCTGCGCCGTCTGACCCTCTCCTCTGCGCCGTCTGACCCTCCTCTGTCCCGTCTGACCCTCCTCTGCACCGTCTGACCCTCTCCTCTGCGCCGTCTGACCCTCCTCTGCACCGTCTGACCCTCCTCTGCACCGTCTGACCCTCTCCTCTGCGCCGTCTGACCCTCCTCTGTCCCGTCTGACCCTCCTCTGCACCGTCTGACCCTCTCCTCTGCGCCGTCTGACCCTCCTCTGCCCCGTCTGACCCTCCTCTGCACCGTCTGACCCTCTCCTCTGCGCCGTCTGACCCTCCTCTGTCCCGTCTGACCCTCCTCTGCCCCATCTGACCCGCTCCTCTGCCCCGTCTGACCCTCTCCTCTGGGCCTCATGTTCTTCCTGTCTGGGCCTCATGTTCTTCCTCTCTGGGCCTCGTGTTCTTCCTCTGGGCCTCATGTTCTTCCTCTTAGCCCCGTGTTCTTCCTCTGGGCCTCATGTTCTTCCTCTGGGCCTCGTGTTCTTCCTCTTAGCCCCGTGTTCTTCCTCTGGGTATCATGTTCTTCCTCTGGGCCTCGTGTTCTTCCTCTTAGCCCCATGTTCTTCCTCTGGGCCTTGTTTTTCTTCCTCTTAGCCCCGTGTTCTTCCTCTGGGCCTTGTTTTTCTTCCTCTTAGCCCTGTGTTCTTCCTCTGGGCCTTGTTTTTCTTCCTCTTAGCCCCGTGTTCTTCCTCTGGGCCTTGTTTTTCTTCCTCTTAGCCCTGTGTTCTTCCTCTGGGCCTTGTTTTCTTCCTCTTAGCCCCGTGTTCTTCCTCTCTGGGCCTCATGTTCTTCCTCTGGGCCCCGTGTTCTTCCTCTTCGCCCCATGTTCTTCCTCTCTGGGCCTCATGTTCTTCCTCTGGGCCTTGTTTTCTTCCTCTTAGCCCCGTGTTCTTCCTCTCTGGGCCTCGTGTTCTTCCTCTGGGCCTTGTTTTCTTCCTCTCCACCTTTTCCTTTGTCAAAAATATTTAGTCGAGTTATTTCACTTTTATCTTTTCTACAAAACTTCACATTTCTGAAACTGTTACAAATAAAAACACTGAACCCTGAGTGAGGCAGTGTGTCCAGACTTCTGATATATTTTTTGTCGTTTCTGTGTTTCAGCCCGGACACTATCGCCACCTGCTGGTACATTCTGCTCACTGGCTCCGTGTTTGTGAAAGAGCACATGTACTTGGCCCGCTGCTGGTACGTCCTTCACATCTGTACTAAAATAATCTCTGTAGTTTCACAAAGCGCCGACGGGGACGAGCGCAGGGCTGTGATGACGTCATACGGCCAGAAGGGGGCGATAGACACGGCTCCATGTGATTTTTTTTTACAGCAAATGTCCAATACGGTTCATAGATAAAAGGAAATATATGTGGTTTGGTCCTGGTTTGACTTTATCCCAGATGAAGGTGTTTGTATGTCCTGAACTGGTCCAGGTCCTGGTCCAGGTCTTGGTCCTGGTCCAGGTCTTGGTCCAGGTCCATGTCCAGGTCCAGGTCTGGTCCAGTCCAATTAACCAAACTGATAATGACTCCAGGGCAGACAACAGGAAGGGGAGGGGCCAAAGTGAAGGGGGAGGGGCCAGAGTGAAGGGGGAGGGGCCAAAGTGAAGGAGGAGGGGCCAAAGTGAAGGGGGAGGGGCCAGGGGGGAGGGGCAATGTCCGGTTTGTGGTAAGAGTTCAAATCCACATGAGTTAAATTCTCTGTACCTCATTTTTTCTGACTTAAAAACATGAAAAATGAAACTTATGCTTTTCAGAACATTCTAATTATTCACCATGATGAGTTTATGAGCACTTTCCGTTTTACTGTCACACCACAGCTGCTAACCCCAAACTAGCATGCTAACAGCTAAACAGCACTACGTCCTGTTTGATTGAGGATAAATCTTCATAATTAGACGCTGCACACACTCGTCTGATTTTGACTTTAACCTCACACATCTGCACCAGGACGAGAGATTTTATTTGAAACATTAAACTTTTGAGTTCAGTCCTTTTAAATCTGGAGAATTCACATGTTTCTCCAGTTTCTAACCGTCCTGCACCGGTCCAGCCTCAGCTTCAGACTGAAACACACATTAAACCAGGAAAATACTTCTGTAGTTATTTATGTCATTATATATAAATGTGTTTTTACTGCACAGTGTTTGTGCTCCACTGCAGCCGGAAATGAGAGAGGGATGAAAACAGAGAGAGGAGAGGGGGAGGGAGAGTAAACAGAGGGATGGAGAGAGAGAGGGAACCAGACCGGGAAATGAAAAGAGAGAGGAGAGGGACAGTAAACAGAGGGATGGAGAGAGAGAGAAGAGAGAGGGAACCAGACCGGGAAATGAAAAGAGAGAGGAGAGGGGGAGGGAGAGTAAACAGAGGGATGGAGAGAGAGACAAGAGAGTGGGAACCAGAAAGGGGAATGAAAAGAGAGAGGAGAGGGAGAGTAAACAGAGGGATGGAGAGAGAGAAGAGAGAGGGAACCAGACCGGGAAATGAAAAGAGAGAGGAGAGGGGGAGGGAGAGTAAACAGAGGGATGGGAAGAGAGAGAGAGAGAAACAGAGGGATGGAGAGAGAGAAACAGAGGGATGGAGAGAGAGAGGGAACCAGACCGGGAAATGAAAAGAGAGAGGAGAGGAGGAGGGAGAGTAAACAGAGGGATGGGAAGAGAGAGAGAGAGAAACAGAGGGATGGAGAGAGAGAAACAGAGGGATGGAGAGAGAGAGGGAACCAGACCGGGAAATGAAAAGAGAGAGGAGAGGAGGAGGGAGAGTAAACAGAGGGATGGGAAGAGAGAGAAAGAGAGACACCGGAAAATGAAGAGAGAGAGGAGAGGGGAAGGGAGAGAAAACAAGGAAGAAAGAGAGAGGGACCCAGACTGGCAAATGAAAAGAGTAAGGAGAGAGGTACAGAGGGAGAGAGAGAAAACAAGGGAAAAGAAAGAGACCCAGACCAGGAAATGAAAAGAGAGAGAGAGAGAGAGAGAGAGGGATGAAAACAGAGGAGAGGGGGAGGGGGAGGGGGAGTAAACAGAGGGATAGAAAGAGAGAAGAGGGGGAGGGAGAGAAAACAAAGGGACAGACAGAAAGAGAGAGGGACCCAGACTGGCAAATGAAAAGAGTGAGAGGAGAGGAGGACATGGGGAGGGAGAGAAAATAGAGGGATCCAGACCGGGTAATAAAAAGAAAGAGGAGGAGGGAGGGAGGGAGAGAAACAGAGAGGGACCTACACCAGGAAATAAAAAGAGAGACAGAAGGAGAAAAAACAGGGGGAAAGAGAGAGAGGAACCCAGACCAGGAAATGAAAGGACAGATGGAGAGAGGGAGGGAAAACAAGGGGATATGGAGGAAGAGAGAGGGGAGAGAGGGACCTACAGCTACAAAACACATGCAGTCAACTTATAGTAAGAGAAAAGAGAAGGAACGAGTGAGAGAAGGAGTGAGAGAGGGGGAAGGGTGCGAGCTAAACAGCAGCTTCACTAACACATGTAGAACTCAGAGACAGACAGGGAGGGGGCAGACAAGAAAGAGAGGGATAAAAATAGAGGAGGGAGAGAAAGAGGAGGGTAGAGAGAAGGGAGGAGGAGAGAGAGAGAAAGAGGAGGAGAAAGAGAGAGAAGGAGGAGGAGAAAGAGAAGCGCGGGAGGGAACTCTGCTGACTGAGTTAAACCAAAGTTCCAGCTGTAGTGCGTTAAACAGCCGGGGCTATAGTTGGACACTTGGATTTCTTCCTGGACTTTTCCTCTTTTTGGATTTCTTCCTGGACTTTTCCTCTTCTTCTCCCCGGGCTTTTCCTCGTTTTGTGGATATAATGCTGGCTCTGAACTCCACGAGCGTCTCTCTGAACACGCCCACCTCCAAAACTTCACTCTTAGGTCGGTCAGACTTTTACTGAGTTTAATGGAGTTGCTAAATGCTAAAGTGGACGTGCTAATGTGTGGTGCACATAGGGGCTGTGCTAGCATGCTAATTCATGTTTGCTAGTTTAACTCTCAAAAGTAGCAGCTTCAGATCTGTGTTTAATATGAACCTGCACAATTCCATATTTTCATATTTTAAACATTTACATTTTATTTCAAAACTTCAGTAACTTCATTTAACAGCTGTTTTTTTTATTATAATGAATCACTGTGCACAGATGAACTGTACTGAAGTCACGACACTGAAACTTCAAACTCCATTTAGATACTAAGGAATCGACTCGAGACTCGATACTGATCCCGATACCACAATGATGATAAAAACACTATATAGACATTATACACACTTTGTTTTCTGTTCACATGTGGCCTGGTTTAGTCCTGGTTTGGTCCTGGTTTGGTCCTGGTTTGGTCCTGGTTTGGTCCCGGTTTGGTCCCGGTTTGGTCCCGGTTTGGTCCCGGTTTGGTCCCGGTTTGGTTCCGGTGTAGTCCCGGTTTGGTCCCGGTTTGGTTCCGGTGTAGTCCCGGTTTGGTTCCGGTGTAGTCCCGGTTTGGTTCCGGTGTAGTCCCGGTGTAGTCCCGGTTTGGTCCCGGTTTGGTCCTGCTTTGGTCTGGGTTTAGTCCGGGTTTAGTCCGGGTTTAGTCCTGGTTCGGTTTGATTCTCGATTCTTTTCACAGCTCTAGACAGTTGTCTGATCGAATTTAAAAAAAGCTGAAGTAAAAACATGACAATCAATTGATATGAATGAATTAATATTTTTCATTAAACGTTTCTTGTTTTGTCTTGTCCAGTGTTAAAGTTTTTTTTTTTTTTTACGTGTAACTGCAGAACACTCCAGTCCTGTCTGTTTATCTCAACACATTTCATCAGAGACTGGATCTGTTCAGATCTCATTCAAACATCCCTCTTTCTCTCTGTTTCTGTCTCTCTGTTTCTCTCACTCTTTCTCTCTGTGTCTCTCACTCACTCACTCTTTCTCTCTTTCTTACATTCTTTCTTTAACCCTGTGTTTCCTGTTGGGAGTCACCATCTGTGTTTACTACGGCCGTCACATTTATGCACACACAGATACACACAAGCACACACACATACAAGTGCACACACACAACACACATACACACATATTAACACACACATTTACACTTACACACAAACACACAGACACTTACACATTTACATGCATTTACACAAGCACACACACATGCAGACACACATATACACATACACACACACACACATATGTACACACACTCCAGGTTCTACTTTAAATAAACATCTAAAGTTTAAAAGTTTAAACCCCTGGTCCATAATGAGCTTTAACACCAAAAGTTCATTTCTCATTCATTTTCCCACAGACTTTTTTACACATGTGGTTTACTGAGGTCCAGACCTGCAGAACTACACACCTGTTCAGTTTCTGTTCAAACATTTGTGCACATCTCAATGTTTAAATGTGTTTTTGGCCTTTTGAGCTTTAGTTTCCACAGAAATGCTTCCGTCTTTGCTTTAGTTCATAATGTTAATGTTTAATTTTCCCCAAATACAAGCCGTTCAATCTGAAATGCACTTCCTGAACGTGAGACAAACACTGACGCAGGCCTTTTCAGATCCGATACCAATATTAATACTTTGACTTTAAGTGTCTGCAGATCCTCAAGTTGAACCGACACCAGTTTTTAGCGACACAGAACGGCTCTTCTCTCTTTAAACGGTTCACTTCGTCCACACAGATCCAAACGGAAGCTTTAAATAAAGAAAATCTCAAACATTATGAGACGTTTAGGTTTAAATCGGGCTGTAAACGGACCGTCTTTGAGTGTGGAGCGCCGCAGCTACAGACCGGAGCGAACAGGACTCATTCAGAAACACCGGCGTCCATTTGCAAAACAAGAGACGTCAGAGAAGGACAAAAGGTTTAGTGACATCTGTCCCTTTTTTACTGTCCCCCAGCTCTGTCCACTGAAGACCCTCCCCCAAAACACTGAGACTCTGCCCCCTGGCCCCGTACACGCTATAACAAATGAAGCTCGTCGATGCTAGCAGTTATAGCGGCTAACCTGGAGCCCAGTTCTATATTTGGAAATCCGAGCGTCATAGCAACCAAAGAGCCAATCAGGAGCGAGGCTGTTAAAGGTTGCACTCTGCGAAGTTGCCCGGCTGACGAAGGGTACTCCTCCGTGCGGCCACCGTCGACCGCAAAGGCCGCGCTGAAATGGGACAGGCGTAAGGTCAACCGCCGTCTGCGCGCTTACGTTGCGTCGCCTAGCAACCGCAACACCTGCTGACTCATGAGCTGAACGTGTAAAATGGACACTGAAATAATTAGTTTTATTTTTTATTTTTTATT
Source organism: Periophthalmus magnuspinnatus (assembly GCF_009829125.3). Taxonomy (NCBI): domain Eukaryota; kingdom Metazoa; phylum Chordata; class Actinopteri; order Gobiiformes; family Gobiidae; genus Periophthalmus; species Periophthalmus magnuspinnatus. The sequence goes on along the minus strand of NC_047139.1, from coordinate 2,077,295 downwards.
ATTTCGCAGAAGAGTCAAGGTTTTTCATTTATTTATTTCCCAATTGTAGCTTTAAGAAAATATACGTTGTTTCTCCCGTAGAAGTCGTCACACGTGTTGCATCATGGGATATAGCGGTGCGCGTCTGCTCAGGTGCGCGCTTCGTTCTCTCGCTAATCTCCATGGAAACGCGGGACACATTCGTCGTCCGCCTTCGTCCGGGGGAAAACTGAAATTGAACAGGCCTTGTTGCGCCGGAAGTGACGTAAGCGCCCTTTAATTGCACCCGCCGACGAAGTGTGCAACCGTCGGATTGAGACACGGCCTATGCCCAACACAGAAAGGCTCCGCCCCCCTGACCCCTGACCCCTGACACCGAGGCTGCGTCCAGTGTTGCGTAATGTGCTTCTTGCCAATATCTTCTGCAAATCTGTGTTTACCGGAAAAGGGAAGTACGAGAGATCTGCAAATGTTTAACTTTTTTAGGGAAGAAGAAGTGAAATATTTAACCAAAAAAGAACTTTAATGTGTTTCCTGATCTGAAAAAGTCTCTCTGTGATTCATACAACCGTTTATTTTATTATTTGTTATCATTTCAGTCTTATTGTGATTAGTTTTAGTCGATGATTCTGACTGAAGTGACTAAATAAAACGATTAAGCGATGAATCCAAAGTTTGTCCAACTAAGATCGACCCATTAAGGAACTAAAGCCCAAGCCTGTCCCTTTAATTTATAACTTAGCAACGCTGTCAATCAAACCTGTTGCTAACGCTACGATTTGTCTGTTATTAATGTTCATATCTTGATTTACAGACACAATAGTGAAATAAAAACCCCAGGATCATGTAGAGGGTTAATACGAACGTTTAAGACCAAAATGGCGAGTCTGGCGGCGAGTGGATGGAGCTGTACGCGCGCCCATGAGCACTTCCTGTTTCGAACGTGGCGGCTAGCAGGTTAGCGACGTCCGTTTACATATTCAGTCTGTGGTAAAGCTGTAGTTTGAGTGACAGGTGATACTCCCCACATGGCCTCTCTTCTTCAGTGGTCAGTCTGTGTCTTGTTCTGTCTGAAAAGTTACACAGTGGAGCTTTACTCTGGTGTGTGTCTGTGCGGTCGGGGGAAACTGAGCCGCCGCTGTGTGGGTTTGTGGTCTGTGGTTTCTGCCCTCTCCTCCATCACTGTGTCCAAGAGTCTCCAGCTCAGGTTAGATTTCACATAAGAATGTCTCAGTTTATGATGTGATGTAATCTGAGAGTTTGATTTAACGTGAAGGACGCTCGGAGACGGAGACGGAGACGGACAGGACGACGGAGACGGACAGAGACGGACAGGACGACGGAGACGGACAGAGACGGACAGGACGACGGAGACAGACAGAGACGGACAGGACGACGGAGACGGACAGGACGACGGAGACGGACAGGACGACGGAGACGGACAGGACGACGGAGACGGACAGAGACGACGGAGACGGACAGGACAACAGAGACGGACAGAGACGGGACAGGACGACAGATGGACAATACTACAGAGACAGAGATGAACAGGACATCAAACGGACAGGTGCAGATGGACAGGACAACGGAGATGGACAGGACAACAGACAACTGTTCTTCTTCTTACGGCTCTGATGTTCTTCTTCTTACGGCTCTGATGTTCTTCTTCTTACGGCTCTGATGTTCTTCTTACGGCTCCGATGTTCTTCTTACGGCTCTGATGTTCCTCTTCTTACGGCTCTGATGTTCTTCTTACGGCTCTGATGTTCTTCTTCTTACAGCTCTGATGTTCCTCTTTTCACCTGGAAGCTCTTTGTCAAAAGCCTTTTATGGCTCATAATACTTTTTACTGTAGTGAATAATTTAGTTTGCCGATAAAACCTGTGGTAATTCCTGTAATTTAAGGTGTGTGTGGAGCCAAGAGCCAAGAGTAAGAGCCAGAGCCAGAGTCAGATCCAAGAGTTGGAGCCAGAGCCAGAGCCAGAACATGAGATCTGTCGGCTTAATATTTCCTGGGCCAGGGACAAATGACAGTTATGAGACTGTTCACAGAATTGAGTACATTTAAAATAGATTTAAGTTTAATGTCATACTGAGGAACATTCCAAACAAAGCAACACCGTAGCATCCATGGAGATGTGCAAAAAAGTTCCATAGTGCATCTTTAATGGAACTGTGTGTAAAGATTTAGGTCATGTTTATGACATTTAAAATCTTTACTTTTGTTTTTATTTCACATAAAAAACCAAGAACCAAGATAATCTACAAAATCCACCAACAGTGCTTCAAAGAAAAGATTTGGACTAAACCAGGTCTAAACCAGGTCTAAACCAGGTCTAAACCAAGTCTAAACCAAGTCTAAACCAAGTCTAAACCAGGTCTAAACCAGGTCTAAACCAGGTCTAAACCAAGTCTAAACCAAGTCTAAACCAGGTCTAAACCAGGTCTAAACCAGGTCTAAACCAGGTCTAAACCAGGTCTAAACCAGGTCTAAACCAGGTCTAAACCAGGTCTAAACCAGGTCTAAACCAGGTCTGAACCAGATCTAAACCAGGTCTAAACCAGGACTAAACCAGGACTATAAGTGGACTACATCGTTTCCACTGTAGTTCTAAAATAGCCGTACGTGTACCACAGTTTGAGAAACATGATCTGAGGAGAACGATGTCGTCGTGATTGTTCTGTTAAAGTCCAGGAGGAGCTTGGAGAAGGTGAAACCTGATCTTCTTTGGTTAAAGTTAAACTCTGCAGGTCCAGCGTCGCCAAAGGGCCCGCAGTGGCGCTGGCTGTTTCTCGTGTGACCTTTGGGGGCGGACATCTTGGCGTTTGTGGTGCTAAACGGTGGCTCCGTGTTGTTAACAGCCTGAGGAGCGTCTGTGTTTAATCAGAGGAGCGTGCTGCGCTGGACCAGGGCCAGAACTACGACTCAGATTACACACATTCACCCGACGTTTACTGCAGTCTACTCAAAACATGTAGGACTAAACGCTACAACAGGAAGCAAGACAATATATTTATACTTTTACATTACTCTCCCAATAACAGTCTAGGAATTGTGTGTTAGCATGCTAGTTGTTGCTAGCTTCAAGGTCATGGTGTCAAAAATTAGCTTCATAGTTTTGGAGATTTAGTTGATGAAGCAGAACTAAAATAAAATACTGTTGTGAGGTTTTAAGCATGAGTGATTTAGGCTTGTGGGCGGAGCCTCGTACAGGCTATGTTACTCAAACATGCATCAGCGTTCCCAAGCATCCTGGAAAACCACATTTAAAAAGTGTAAATTATAACATAATGGTCCCTGAGTGTCAGAGATGATCACTATAGACACAAACACTTTGTTAAACCCGTCGGGGTTTAACTAAAACTACATGACAGAACCGCGGCGATGGTTCACGTTGACTCCACGTACGTCTGCCGTCTGTGTTCACATTCTTCAAACACAAAAGCAGTTCTTCATGTAGCAGCCGCCTCTGCACGTCCCACCTTCTGTAATGACCCCTCCCTGACCCCGTGTCCAGCTGGGAACAAACCTACAGGAACCAAACCACACAGACGTCATTGTTTCAGGGCAGTTTAAAGGGTCACACAATCGAGACAATTGTTTTATTCTTTTGCTACAATTTCAACTCTTCACTTTTGTTCTGCTCAGCAACACACTGTGTGTGCGTACATACACACACATACACACACACACACACTCATATATGCGTGTAATTTACACCACTGTAGCCACAGCTGCCCTGGGGCAGACTGACAGATGTGAGGTTGCCAGTCTGTACCATCAGCTCCTCAGACCAACACTCACCAGCACCAGTACAAGACAATGTCACAACGACTGTGGCGCCCCCTTGTGGCGCCGGGTACTCCCAGTGGAGCACCCGGCTCTGCTTAGAACAGCAGACCTGACCAGGACGTGTGGCCTCGATGCATCGGCTCAACTTTGGTTTGAAAATATATCAGAGAAAAACTCTAGTTCAGTTTGAGAGTGAAACATCTGCACATTCTACTGTGTGAAAACCATCCTTAAACTCACCCTGTGTGTATGTGACCTCATGTGTGTGTATGTGACCTCGTGTGTGTATGTGACCCTCGTGTGTGTATGTGACCTCATGTGTGTATATGACCTCATGTGTGTATGTGACCCTCATGTGTGTATGTGACCTCATGTGTGTAT